>NW_011481450.1:0-1873 GCF_000754665.1 Bison bison bison | reverse complement strand
TGTGATTTGTTGGTTATTCAGCAGTGTGTTGTTCAGCCTCCATATGTTGGAATTTTTAATAGTTTTTCTCCTGTAGTTGAGATCTAATCTTACTGCATTGTGGTCAGAAAAGATGCTTGGAATGATTTCTATTTTTTTGAATTTACCAAGGCTAGCTTTATGGCCCAGGATGTGATCTATCCTGGAGAACGTCCCATGTGCGCTTGAGAAAAAGGTGAAATTCATTGTTTTGGGATGAAATGTCCTATAGATATTAATTAGGTCTAACTGGTCTATTGTATCGTTTAAAGTTTGTGTTTCCTTGTTAATTTTCTGTTTAGTTGATCTATCCATAGGTGTGAGTGGGGTATTAAAGTCTCCCACTATTATTGTGTTATTATTAATGTCTCCTTTCATACTTGTTAGCATTTGTCTTACATACTGCGTTGCTCCCGTGTTGGGTGCATATATATTTATAATTGTTATATCTTCTTCTTGGATTGATCCTTTGGTCATTATGTAGTGATCATCTCTGGGGAAATTTTTAAGCCTCTGGCTGTCAATGCCTGGGTCAAATCTTGGAGGACAGTTTGTAAACGAGCTCTATCAGGATGAGCTTTTAAAATGTCATCCATACAGTGAATCGTATAGACTTGTTCATATTTAGCTCTAACATCTTCTAAAGCAGGACTAACAGATTTTTGACATAGGGTGGGGCTATTTTTCATTCCCTGAGGCAAAATCTTCCATTGAAACGTAAATAAGGCTGCTTAAGATTTTCTGATGGCAGACTAAAAGCAAATCACTTTTTATCCTCAGTATTTAAGGGAATGATGAAAAAGCAATCTTGTAAATCAATTATAATTACATTATGTCCCTCTGGAATGGCTACAGGGGAAGGGAGCCCAGGTTGTAGGGCCCTCATGTCCTCCATGGTGACATTAATGGCTCTTAAATCCTGTCTCCATTTACCAGATTTTTTCTTAATGACAAAAATAGGAGTATTCCAAGGGCTATTGGAGGGCTCAATATTCCCCTAATCTAGTTGTTCAAAAATTAACGTTTTAGCTGCCAGTAATTTTTCTTTAGGCAGAGGCCATTGTTCCACCCACAATGGGTCCTGAGATTTCCATGTAATGGGGTCGGCAGCAAAAACAATGGCCTCCATTAAAAATTTGGATACCCCAATCCAGTACGTAGCTTTTGAGGAGTTGGGCAAATTGGCTCAATTATTCCTGTCTGCTGTTTACCCAATCCTTTTGAAGGATCATAACACATATGTAGCATTTGAGAGGTCACTTTATCATCAAGTCTAAAAAGTAACACTCCCATTTGAGACAGCACATCCCTCCCCCACAGGGTAAAGGGGAGCGAAGAACTACATATGGTTGGAATGTTCCACGAGTATCATCAAATTGCCAGTCTAAAATCTTTGCACTTTTAGCTACTGCAGGGGCCCTTCCTATGCCCACCAACTCATTTTCAGTAATATGGGTGGGCCAGGAGCTGGGCCAGTCTTTCCCAGAAATACAAGAAACATCTGCTCCTGTATCTAGTAGTCCTACAATAGACTTGCCACTGACAAGAATAGTTTTCACAGGGTGTTTCTGAGTAATTTCTGTTACCCAAAAAACCATATCACTAGACCCAAATCCTTTGTCTGACCTTTCATTTTGAGTAGCTGTATGCCCAATTGCAGTATGGTAAGGCAAAAGTAAAAGTTGGGTTATTCTCTGTCCCTGATGTATTTGGAAAGTTTTAGTTGGGAGTGAAATCATTATCTGAATTTCTCCTGTATAATCTGAATCAATTACTCCAGGAATAATTGTAAGACCTTGCATAGCTAAGGAACTTCTGCCTAGTATAATTCCCACCAAGCCAGTCGGTAATGGAC
>NW_011481449.1:10160-10639 GCF_000754665.1 Bison bison bison | reverse complement strand
ATTTCTCCAATATAATCAGAATCTACTACACCATACACCACCCAAATTCCTTGAAAAGAAAGCGAGCTATACCCTAGCACAAGTCCTACAATGCCCTCAGGCAGGGGGCCAGCCACTCCCATTGGAATTGGAGCAACCGAAAGTCAGGGGTTAAAATTGTTGCTAAATCCCCTTACCTGTCCGCTTTTTTCTTAGCCTGGGTGAGACCCCCCCTGAGGGGGTTTTCTCCAAAGAGTGCGCTCTGCATATTGTGCACGCAGTCTGTTTTAAAATCTCCACTGTTCAAAAAACTTTTTATCTTCCTCAGGCTTAGGCAACACTTTGAGAGGCTTTGGGGGCAAAGTGGGGATCTCTTGGGCCCTGGAAGGCGCAAACGGAGGCGGCAGCAATGGCCTTAAATCAGAAAGTGGTGGATAAGTTTTTTGTTTTTTTTTTTAAGATTTGCGCAGGGGGGGTGGGGGGGGAGGGGGAGCTCGCCA
>NW_011481449.1:9530-10060 GCF_000754665.1 Bison bison bison | reverse complement strand
TTTATACCCATACCTAATTAGGCAAACTGTAGTTAGGCAAATATATTTATATTACGTATTTATAACAATATATAAAGTATTGTTAATTGTACCACCTGTTGATAACTAAGAAATTGAGAAAACCCTTCTCTGAGTATCTCCTATTTGAGACAGCACGTCCCTCCCCCATAGGGTAAAGGGGAGCGTAGGAACTACATACAGTTGGAAAGTTCCACAGGTATCCTCAAACTGCCAATCTAACATTTTTGAACTTTTAACTACTGTGGGGGCTTGAGGGCAAATGAAACAGAATTTGACCCCTGAAATCTATCAGGGCAACTTGACAATCATCACTATTTTGTAAAAGACTTGCAGTTGATCCTTATTGAGTGAAATTATTATATTTGCTACTTCTTTTCTAAAAAGTTCCACACTTCTTTTTTCCTCCTTTTATAATTAATTGTGCCACCAAGCTGGGATAAGATAAAACTATTTTTCTTGGGATCACTGGTAGATGGAACCAATGGGCCTTTTTGTCACAAGCACCCTGT
>NW_011481449.1:4108-7226 GCF_000754665.1 Bison bison bison | reverse complement strand
GTGTATATATTGCTAGATGGTTTTACTACTTTCTTCTGCTAACTTTCTTACTAGCTTTATAAGTTTCTTTTTTTTTTTTTCTTTTTTACTACTACCTGTAATCTATTTTTGCCTTTTCCAATGATATCTTTCTGTTCTTGATTTTTATATTTATAGTTATGACCCTTCCTTTTTGTTTATAGAAGTTCCTTTAATATTTGTGTGTGTGTGTAAAGCCAGTTATGTGGTGCTGAACATGTTGAGCTTTTCTTTGTCTATAAAACTTTTGCTCTCACTTGTTGCTTTTCCCATGCTTTGTTAAATATTCTTTCTTTATTAAATGAAGAAAGAATACTTTCTTCACTATAATTACAAAACTTCTTAACATCATCTTTGGTTTAATCCTGGTTGGGGCTCTCTATGCTGTCTAGATATTCTTGTCTGTCTCTTTTTCCAGGTTAGGGAAAAGGTTAGCTACATGTCTTCAGCTATGTTCTTTGCCCTTTCCTCTCTCTGTCTTCTTTGTGGGACCTCTATAATGTGAATGTTATAATGCTTGATGCTGCCCAGAGGTCTCTTAAACTGTCCTCATTTTTAAAATTATTTTTTCTATTCAGCATTATTGATTCAAATTACTCTGTGTTTCAGCTCACTGGTCCACACTTCTGTATCATATGATCTACTGTTGATTCTTTGTAGTGTGTGTGTGTGTGTGTGTGTGTTTCAATTATTTTATTCCTCATCTCTGTTTGGTTAAGCTTTATATCAGCCAATTCTGTGAAAACTTGCAACTTCTTCCTCTGTTCACTTAATCTTCCAAATTCTTTGGAAATTTTTATGATCATTACCTTAAATTCTATCAGGTAAAGTTCTTATCTCCACTTTCTTTAGCTCTTCTTTGGGGGTTTTTGTTGTGTTTGCTCATTTGGAACATGTCATTCAGTCACCTAATTTTGCCTAATTTTAATTTTATTTCTGCATAATCAGTGCTTTCGTTTTTTTTTTTTAGTCTTGAAGAAGTGGCCTTATGTGGAAAATGTTCCATAAGCACACTCCCCTGTGGTCACCAGAAGTATATGCTCCCCCAATGTCCATTATGTGGCTTCACAATCCACTATTGTTGTGGGCTCAGTACTGTGGGAACACTGCATGGGTGGTACCAGTTCCCACTGTTTGAATAGACATGCCTTGTCCAGTGTTTTTCCACTGCTGGTGGATAAACCAGGCACTGGCACTGTTGGTTGCTTAACCAAGAAATCCCAGTCCTAGTGCAGACCCATGGTGGGTAGTGTAGATGGGAAGGAAACTGGCCATGGAGCCTCAGTTTTGTTCTTACCAACTTCTGGGCAGAGTCCAGTTCCACTTAGGCTGGCTCAGGGCCTCAGTGTGTACTGGACTGGACCCTGTATCATACTGGTAGCAAAGCTGAGCCAAGTTGTACTGGTGTGGTGCTGGTATGCTGGAGGGTAGACTGGCTCTGACCAGGCTGGATGCAGAATCATGGTGCTCCTGAAGCAAGTGTATGCTGTTGTTGAATAGGGCTGTGGCCCAGAGAATGGAACCCAAGGCCTACTCAGGCCTGGTCCCAAGGTGGCTACCAGCCCACTGCTGAGCTGAACCATGTCCTGAAGTCTCTAGCTTTAGAACAGGGATTGCAGAGCTGGTGTTAGCTCCCAGATAGTGCCCAGGGGATCCTGGGGCTGCTGCTATCTCACTGGTGAGTGGGCTGCTTTGGGACATAACTAGCTGATGAGCCATTCTGGTCCTAGGACTGGTGTCCATGTGGCAATGTTCAGGGCTATGAACCAATGGGTCCTGGGGCTAGTGCCAACCCATTAGTGGATGGAGCTGGGTCCTGTTACTAGTTTTGGTGCAAAAGTGGGTGGAGACTAGGTCCAAGTTGCCTTGGGACTGGTATCACTACTCCTCTTGGTGTGGGAGTCTGGTCCTGGGGTTGGTGCTGACCAACCGATGGAGAGGCCTGAGTCATAGGTCAGGTGGATGCTAAAGGGATCTACAGTAACCAGCCTGATTGCGAATGGGGCTGTGCTTTTCCCAGTTAGCTGTTTGACCTGGGGATTCCCAAGATTTGTGCTACCTTGTCTTGGGTAGTGCTGAATGCCACTACTGAAAAGCTAGAAGGAGGATTCCAATATGGTCCTTGCCAGCATCAGTGCCCTTGTCATGGGATAGCTGTCCGAAATGGCTGATGTCCCTGAGGTGAGTTGTAATTTCTTCCTCACTCTCTGGCATGCTCTCCAAGATCAACAGGTGTGTCTGACTCAGTCTTCTTTCAAATGACTCTTCTGTCTTGGGTCTTATACTGTGTGTGACCTTTAGACCTAGAGCCTCAATTTCTCAAGGCCTCTGGCTCACCCCAAGAGATATCCCACTGACATCAAAAGCCAAACATTTGGGGGGCTCATATTCTTAGTACAGAATCCCTGGTCTCAGTAGCTTGATGTGAAGCTCACATCCCATTGCTCCTTTGGGAGAACCTCTGTAACTGGATGATCTTCTTGTGTGATTGTTGCCTACCCATAGTATGGGACTAGACTATACTCTGTATCCACTATTCCTCCCTGTTTGTCGTGGTTTCTTCCTTATATTTTTAGTAATAGAGGATCTTTTCTATTGGTCTTCAGGTCATTCTCATCAATACCCTTTCTGTAAATAGTTGTAATTTTGGTGTTCCCATGTGCAGACATGAGCTCATTGTCCTTCTACAGTACTATCTTGGCCATGACACCCTGTATCTCCTTATGGTTGTCTACAGGCCAATGTGTATGTGTGTGAGCACAGTTGCTTAATTGTGTCTGACTCTGCAATCCCATGGACTGTAGCCAGCCCATGCCTTTATACTCCAGTAGCAAATTCTTTTGATTATCATAGCTTTAAATTGTATTTTATAAAGAGGAAGTATGAGTTTTACATTTTTGGAATCACTTGAAATTCAATATAAAATTTTAGTTGGAATTTTATACTCTTGCAAAAAATGTTTTTTTTTCCTTCATATTTTGAGACAGATTGTGCTGAATATGTAGATTATTTTAGGTAATGTGCATATGCACTAAGTCATTTCAGATGTATCTGACTCTCTGCAACCCCATTGACTCTAGCCCACCAGGCTCCTCTCTCC
>NW_011481449.1:1562-1711 GCF_000754665.1 Bison bison bison | reverse complement strand
ATAGTTTCTGGTCTTACATTTAGAGATTTAATCCATTTTGAGTTTATTTTTGTGTATGGTGTTAGAAAGTGTTCTAGTTTCATTCTTTTACAAGTCGTTGACCAGTTTTCCCAGCACCACTTGTTAAAGAGATTGTCTTTAATCCCTGT
>NW_011481449.1:0-605 GCF_000754665.1 Bison bison bison | reverse complement strand
TGATCTTTTTAATGTGTTGTTGGATTCTGATTGCTAGAATTTTGTTTAGGATTTTTGCATCTATGTTCATCAGTGATATTGGCCTGTAGTTTTCTTTTTTTGTGGCATCTTTGTCAGGTTTTGGTATTAGGGTGATGGTGGCCTCATAGAATGAGTTTGGAAGTTTACCTTCCTCTGCAATTTTCTGAAAGAGTTTGAGCAGGATAGGTGTTAGCTCTTCTCTAAATTTTTGGTAGAATTCAGCTGTGAAGCCGTCTGGTCCTGGGCTTTTGTTTGCTGGAAGATTTTTGATTACAGTTTCAATTTCCATGCTTGTGATGGGTCTGTTAAGATTTTCTATTTCTTCCTGGTCGAGTTTTGGAAAGTTGTACTTTTCTAAGAATTTGTCCATTTCTTCCATGTGGTCCATTTTATTGGCATATAATTGTTGATAGTAGTGTCTTATGATCTTTTGTATTTCTGTGTTGTCTGTTGTGATCTCTCCATTTTCATTTCTGATTTTATTGATTTGATTTTTCTCCCTTTGTTTCTTGATGAGTCTGGCTAATGGTTTGTCAATTTTACTTATCCTTTCAAAGAACCAGCTTTTGACTTTGTTGATTTTT
>NW_011481448.1:13777-15885 GCF_000754665.1 Bison bison bison | reverse complement strand
ACAGGTTTCCTGGAGAGGATGGTCATATGACCTCAACCTGGCCTATTAGCATGTTTCACCCCTCCCTGGCCATTGTGATTGGCTCTGAGTTGGGCAAATGACCAATCAGGACTCAGGGCAGACCTCCTGCTGGAATCCTGGGGAAGAGGAGCTTTATTTCTGTTTGGAGCAGGGCAAAGGTCAGCCTGTGGCAGTTGGTGGGGCTATGAGGTCAGCCTGTGGCAGTTGGTGGGGACGTGAGTTCAGCCTGTGGTAGTTGGAGGGGATGGGAGGTAGCTGCAGCAGTTGGTGGACATCTTGCTCCCATAAAGGCAGAGACCCCTGCAGGAGGACGACAGAAGTATGCAGAGCTGAGAAGTTGGGGAGAGAGAATTTCCGCTCAGGTCCTTGAGATCCAGGTACAGTCCTGCCAGAAACTGTCTGCCTGTGGACCTCTTAGTTATTTAAGTCATTTCCTCCTGCTTGTTGACTTGCTTATTTAAGCCACTATGGGTTTTCTATAACCGCTTTCCAAAAAATTGTGACTCTTTCTTTCAGCTGGTTAAGTGGAGTCCCGAGAACTGCAACAGTGTGGGTTTTGTCTAGTTTCAGGGAAGAAATTCCAGATAACATTGCAAGACTTTAGTTTAATCTGGAGATCTGAATGAACTCAAGCAGTATTTGTTGGGGCCAGCTATTAACTCTAGGATTCCCCTAATTAGTTCTCACAGGGTTAGTCCTGTTAAGGTAGCAACACCTGTCCCCAATTAGAGGACAAGATGGAGGTTCAGAGAAGGGAGGTAGCCAGACTACAGCAAGGAGGTGTGCAGCCAACAGAACCCCTGCTCCTTGAACTCTGGGAAGCCACATGGTTGGAGCTTGTCCATGTGAAGGCGCTAAGGCACCCAGCCCCACACTGGCTGCTGTGGGGGGGGGGGCTGCCTAAGGATTGGAAACTGCCATGTGGCTGCTCTGTCACTCACAAAAGCAACTCACGCTGAAGGTAGCGGGACCTTACTTCACCACAACCACCCCCTCCTGACTCCTTCAGCTCTGTACCCTTACTCTTGCTTTGCATGACAATTACAGAATCACATTCATGTGACCACATAGGCAGTCTCTGGCTCACTGGCTCGCATCTGGAGCTGTTACGGGGAGGCCAGGAGCTTTTGGCACTGCCCCCACCAGGGGACTTCTTCTTTGGGGCCTTCGGGGCTGTATTCCCCTCTTGCACTCCAGAGGACTTTTCCAGAATATACAGGGAACTTCACTCAGTTTGAACAGGATGCATCCATCACTGTCGTTTTCATGTCTCCCTTGAAACTCGGCTCCGGTCCTCCTTTCTCCACTATGTAGCCTCCCGTGGTGCCACAGGAGAGACCAAACTGACAATGAATTGACAGCACAGGAAGGTAACTGAGAGGTGAGATCTGACAGCTGGGAAGCTCAGCTTACAAGGGACCTCTCTCTCCACGCTATAGAGGCTGTAGAAGCCCCCAGGGTCTGGAAGCAGTGCTTGGGCCAAACTGAATCCACAGGCCTTTTGACAGCTCAGGTTTCCAGCCGCGGGGTGGGGTGATGTTCCTGAGGTTCTGAAGGCCCACTATGTGCAGGCTCAGGGTGCACAAAGAAGAGAGGGCAGAGCCTCCCGGAAGGCGCTCACAGACCACATATAGACAAGTCAGCCGGGCCGCAAGTCATAGAGCCTGAGCTGCTTTCGTGGGTGAAGGGTGTGGAGCAGAGGCAGAGACCCAAGTCTGCCCGGGGAACTGCTTAAGGACAGAGAAATTTCAACCGAGATTTGAAGGCTGTATCAGTTAGTTACACCTTTGGCTGAGGTGAGTGGGGACAATGTGGGGGATAAATGGAGAGACCAGACCATGCAGGAACTGCAGGCTCTGTGGGGGGTTTGCACTGCGTGCAAGGAGGCACAGCTGGTGAGGATCAGGGGTTTGGGCCCCGACGCTGTGCAGAAATTAAGCCGGCGAGCCCTGAGGAGGGTCTCCCTGTAGATGCACAGGCAGGGAAGGCTGCTCTGAGGAGGTGATGTTTCAGATGAGCCTTGTGTGGGCCACTTCTACCTTCTGTCAACTTGATGCTTTGCTTTTGCAAGACGCCCCCTGTTCTGA
>NW_011481448.1:7079-11691 GCF_000754665.1 Bison bison bison | reverse complement strand
CCCACACCTCACAGAAGAGGAGACAGTCTGTGAGCACAACGTTCCATCATCAGAGTCAACTACTTTCCAGCCCTGAGGTGGGGATGTTTCAGTTTGGAGACACAGAGCACAGAGCACCGGTGTGGATGGTCCTGGAAGCAAGGGGGCCGGCTCAGCCCCCTCTCCCCAGCCTGGCTCCTGACCTCTGTCCTGTGTGTGCCTGACACTCCAGCTTCCTCCTGCCGGATGGCCTGCTCTCCAGTCCCTGTGGTCACACCCACACATCAGGACAACTCCCCCACCATGTGGAAGGGGAGATCCTGACTTCTGCATGAGAGTCAGGAAACTCAGCTGCACCAGTACCTGACCACACCACCCACAGGCTTTCATGGGACTTTACCCTGTTTATGCTTCCCGGTGGCTCAGACGGTAAAGCGTCTGCCTGCAATGTGGGAGCCCCAGGTTCAATCCCTGGGTTGGGAAGATCCACTGGAGAAGGAAATGGCAATGCGCTCCAGCACTCTTGCCTGGAAAATCCCATGGACGGAGGAGCCTGATAGACTACAGTCCATGGGGTCGCAAAGAGTCAGACACGACTGAGCAACTTCACTTTCGCTTTCACTTTATCCCATTTATGGGCATCTCAGTCATGATTAACACAGGCCCCAGGGACCAAAATTCCCTTCAGCCCTTCTGAAGATGTTGGATAATGTCAGTGCAGGGAGGTCATACACGCTTTCTGCATCTCGGCCCTGCAGCGCAGCAACTGTTGCTGTTGGGAGTCATTGTCCTAATTCTCTCAGTTGTCTTTGCATTTAGTTCTGATTTACTTCTAGTACCACGTGACTGCACGCTTCTTAGACTGGAAAATACACAGCCTCAATTCTGTGCAGCGAGGATGCAAAACAGAGTGTGATCCACCTTTCTGGAGCATCAAGTTTATCAAGAGGAATTGGAAGAACCAAAGAGTTGACAAGAACTCTCCGCCTCCCCCTCTCACATGCAGGACAGAAGAGTAGGGTAGGGAGACACGCCCGAGGAGAGCCAGTCCAGTCTCTGCAGTTTAAGGTGAGAGCCCAGGGGTGGGCCTGCAGCCAGGTGGGCCCTCTTCTGGTCGCCCAGACTGCTACAGACCATCCTCTGAGCTGGCCAGCGTTTTGGATACGATGCTTCTGAAGGCCGTGGAGGTGTGGGATACCCTCCTGATTTGAATCTTGTCAGAGGATTCGACCCCTCAATCACTGCCAGGGACTGCATCCTGGCGTTTCATCGTGGGGCATCCATGGACTTCACCTGGGCTCCGTTTGTTATGCTGCCTCTTGCTGGGCAGATTATTATAAATCTGCATATTTTCAGGTGAACCCCACTCTTTCTGGCTGTGGCCAGAGGAAAGTGTCTGGGGACACTCTCAGGCTGCCCAGCATGGGAGGAGCTCCTGGTGTTGGACACACCCAGGGGCAGCTGCTTCCCTCTGGGACTTCAGTCCTGCTGCTGGTGCTGCTGGTGGAGGGAAGGCCTCAGGGCCACACAGGGCGCTCGCTGGGGATGGCGGGCCTCTGCTCCAGGCCGGGTGGAGACCAGCAGGCTCCCTCATCTTCTGCTCTGACTTCTGGTCCTTGTGCAGTTGTACGTTCTCTCCCTGGTTGAGCCACGTGGTATGAGTGTGGACACCTCAGGCCTTGGAGAAGGCTCAAGTTATGGCTGCTGAGGTCAGTGGAAGGGGAGAGCCTCGCAGTGATGGAGCAGCCCTCCACCTTGTGTTCCCCTGAGCTCACAGTGCAATGCCTGCTGCCTGTTCCCTGAGTCATGGATCAGGTCCCACCTCCACACCAGAGACCTTACCACTGTCACCCCTGGGTCCTTGTCACAGGGTGGCACACAGAATGGCCTGAGTGGCTCCTTCTGGCCCAAGTTCACCCATGGAGGCCTCATCAGTCATTTAAGGTGCTCTTGTCACTGGGGTTGAGGGCCGTATTTTTTAGCAAATTCTTTCTCTGATGACAGACACAGGGGAACAGGTTGTTGCCCTACGAGGATTCACAGCCACAACTCTGAAAAGTCATGTCCCCCAAAGGGCAGGGTCCCGGTCACCATGGAGTAGAGAACTACTCCCAGACTCCACACATCCACTGCAGGGCAGTAGGAGCCCTGTCCCAGGAAGAATTCTCAGGCAGCCTAAGTGCAGCTGCCATAGAAAGTGTTGAGCTTCCCACTCTCATCACACTCGTTGCTGAGGCCAAAGTCTGTGATTTTCACGTGCTACTCGGTGTCAAAGAGGAGGTTCCCTGGCTTCAGGTCCCAGCGCAGGACGTGCCCCTGGTGGCCGTGCTGCAGGGCAGAGAGCAGCTGTCCCAGTGGCCTCGGGCGTCAGCCTCTGTCATATCCCATGGTCCTCCAAATGGCTACATGTCCCCCTCACTGAGGCCCTCCATCCAGGAACAAGATCTCCTCTGTGTCAATCACCTCCAGTAGTTTGACAATATTTTCATGGTTTAGAGCCTTCATACTATTCACTTCCCAGAAGAGTCCTGGAGGCGTTCTGCTGACTCTTCCTAATGACCTTTATGGCCAACTCTGTCCCAGTCAGAACATACTGGGCCAGCTTTGGCAAATCAACCTTTACCAATAATGTAAAGAATCGCAGTTCTCAATAGAAGCCTTGTCCCCTGAGATGGCTGTGAGGCCCAGCATCATGGTGATCTGCTGACTACACTGACTGCCAGCACTAACTAGCAATGCTAACTGTGCTAACTATGCTAACTATACTCCTGCAGCACAGAGTCCTCCAGGTTGGAGTTGAAGGGCTCTGGATAGCAGCTCAAAATGGTATGAAGAGATAAAGATCTCTGGTAAAAGTAGATAGACAAGCAATTAGAAAAGTTACTATTGTAACTGTGGTTTGTAGCTCCACTATTTTATTTTCTCTCTGATAGATGAGATTAATAAAAAGAATTAAGCACTATTTTTAGTGTGGTTATGAGTTACTACTGTTGTTCAGTCACTAAACCATGTCCAGTGTTCTGTGACCCCATGGACTGTGCACACCGGGCTCCTCTTGTCCTCCATTCCTCCCTGAATTTGCTCAAATTCATGTCCATTGAGTCGGTGATGCTATCTAACCATGTCATACTCTGATGCCCCCTTCTCTGATTATTTCAATCTTCCAGCATCGAGGTCTTTCCAGTAAATCAGCTCTTTGCATCAGGTGGCCAAAGTATTGGAGCTTCCATTTCAGCATCAGTCCTTCTAATGTAGATTCAGGGTTGATTTACTTTAGGATGGACTGGTTTGATCTCCCTGCAGTCCAAGGGACTCTCAAGAGTCTTCTCCAACAATACAAATGGAAAGCATCGATTCCTCACTCAGCCTTCTTTATGGTCTAACTCACATCTATACATGACTACTGGAAAACCATAGCTTTGACTAAAGGGACCTGTGTCCACAAAGTGACATCTCTGCTTTCTAATACATTGTCGAGGTTTGTCATCACTTCCCTTCCAAGGAGAAGTGTTTTTTAAATTTTATGGCTGCAGTCACAATCCACAGTGATTTTGGAGCCCCAAGGTAATAAAATTTGTCACTGCTTCCAGTTTTTGCCCTTCTATTTGCCACGAAGTGATGGGACTGGATACCATGATCTTAGTTTTGTTAATGTTGAGTTTCAAGCCAGTTTTTTCACTCTCCTCTTTCACCCTCATCAAGAAGATTTAGTTCCTCTTTTTTTTCTGCCATTAGAGTGCTATCATCTGCATATCAGTGGTTGATGATATTTCTCCTGGAAATCTTGATTCCAGCTTGTGATTTCTCCAGCCTGGCATTTCGCATGATACACTCCCCATATAAGTTAAATAAGCAGGGTGACAATATACAGCCTTGACATACTCGTTTCCCAATTTTGAACCAGTCCATTGTTCCATGTACAGTTCTGTTCCTTCTTGACCTGCGTAAGGTTTCCCAAGAGTCAAGTAAGATGGTCTAGTATTTCCATCTGTTTTAGAATGTTCCACAGTTTGTTGTGATCCACACAGTCAAAGGCTTTCATCAATGAAGTAGATGCTTTTCTGGAATTCCTTTGCTTTCTCCATGATTCAATGAATGTTTCAAATTTGACCTCTGTTTCACTGTCTCTTTGAAACACAGCTTGTACACCTAGAAGTTCTCAATTCACGTACTGCTGATGATTAGCCAGAAGGATTTTGAGCACAATCTTGTTGGCATGTGAAATGAGCAAAAGCATACAGTAGTTTGAACATTCCTTAACCCTGTCTTTCTTTGGGATTGGAATGGAAATTGATCTTTTCCAGTCCTGTGGCCACTGCTGAGTTGTCCAAATTTGCTGACATATTGAGAGCACTTAAACAGCATCATCTTTTAGGATTTGAAATAGCTGGAATTCTGTCACATCCACTAGCTTTTTTCATAATAATGCTTCTTCCTAAGGCCCACTTGACTTCACACTCCAGGACATCTGGTCTAGGTGAGTGATCACACTATCCTGATTATTTGGGTCCTTCAGATCTTATTTGTATAGTTCTTCTGTGTATTCTTGCCACCTCTTCTTAATATCTTCTACTTCTGACAGGTCCTTATCATTTCTGTCCTGTATCATTCCCATCTTTGTGTGAAATGTTCC
>NW_011481448.1:3398-5792 GCF_000754665.1 Bison bison bison | reverse complement strand
TTTGTATAGTTCTTCTGTGTATTCTTGCCACCTCTTCTTAATATCTTCTACTTCTGACAGGTCCTTATCATTTCTGTCCTGTATCATTCCCATCTTTGTGTGAAATGTTCCCTTGATATCTCCAGTTTTCTTGAAGAGATCTCTAGTCTTTCCCATTCTGTTGTTTTCCTCTTTCTTTGCATTGTTCATTGAAGAAGGCTTTCTTTTACCGCCTCGCTGTTTTCTGGAACCTTGCATCCAGTTGTGTGTATCTTTCCCTTTCTTCTTTTCCTTTCACTTCTCTTCTTTCCTTAGCTATTTGTAAAGCCTCCTCAGACAACCACATTGCCTTCTTGCATTTCTTTTTGGGGGGATGGTTTTGGCCACCACCTCCTTCCTGTACATTGTTATGAACCTCTGTCCATAATTCTTTAGGCACTCTGTCTACCAGATCTAACCCCTTGAATATATTTGTCACTCCACTGTATAATCATAAGGGATTTGACTTAGGTCATACCAAATGGCCTAGTGGTTTCTCTACTTTCTTTAATTTAAGCCTGAATTTTGCCAACAAAGAGCTGATGACCTGCGTCATAGTCAGCTCCAGGTCTTGTTTCTGCTGACTGTTTAGAGCTTCTCCATATTTAGCTACAAAGAATATATACTAATTTCGATATTCATTATCTGGTGATGTCCATGTGTACAATTGTCTCTTGGGTTGTTGGAAAAGAGTGTTTGCTATGACCAGTGTGTTCTCTTAACAAAACTGTTTTTGCCCTGCTTTATTTTGTATTCCAAGGCTAATCTTGCCTATTATTCTGGGTATCTCCTGACTTCCTACTTTTGCTTTAGAGTCCCCTATGATGAAAAGGACATCTTTTTTGGTGTTAGTTCTTTCTTCAAGAACCAGTCCACTTCAGCTTCTTTGGCATTAATGTTTAGGGCAAAGACTTGGATTACCAACACGTTGAATGGTTTGCCTTAGAAACAGACCGAAATCATTCTATCGTTTTTGAGATTGCACCCAAATACTGCAATTTGGACTCTCTTGTGGACTGTGGGAGCTACTCCATTTCTTCCAAGGGATTCTTGCCCACAGTAGTAAATATAATGGTTATTTAAATCAAATCCACCCATTCCTGTCCATTTTAGTTCAATGATTCCTAAGATGTTGATGTTTAATCTTGACATCTCCTGCTTTACCACATCCAATTTACCTTGATTCATGAACCTAACATTCCAGCTTCCTGTGCAATATTGTTCTTTATAGCACTGGACTTTACTTTCATCACCAGACACATCCACAACTAAGCGTTGTTTCCACTTTGGCCCAGCTGCTTCATTCTTTCTGGAGCTATTAGTAATTGCCCTCCACTCTTCCCCAGTAGCATACTGGGCACCTTCTGACCTGGAAGGCTCATCTTCTTGTGTCATATCTTTTGCCTTTGGGTTTCTCTAGGCAAGAATACTGAAGTGGCTTGTCATTTCCTCCTACACTGGACCACATTTTTTCAGAATTGTTCACTATGCCTATTCATCTTGGGTGACTCATGGCAAGGCTCAGATCTTCATTGAGTTATGCAAGCCCTTTGCCACAACAAGGCTGTGATCCATGAAGGGGTTTTGGATACACAACACAAACGGTATAATCAGTAACTAAAAGGAGTTCAAGTCAGAGCTGTTGGAGCAGAGGTTTTTTTATGTTCTTGACATTAAACTGGCTTAAATTGGCATTAGAGTGTTATATCCTTAGGATGTTACTTATAATCTAATTATAACCACAAAGAAAATAATTATAGAATATGCACAAAAGGGAATGAGAAGGGAACTAAAATGTTGCACTACCAAAAATGCAGAAGAAGGTGGTCATGCAGGAAATCAGAGACAAAAAAATCATTAAGCCATACAGAAAACAAAGAACAAAATGACAGAGGTAACTCCTTCTATATGAGTAATTACATTACATGTAAACAGATTAAACTCTCCAGTCCAAAGACTGGCAGAATGATGCATATGATGCAACTATTTGCCATCTATAAGAGATTAATTTTAGATCCAAAGACAGAAAAAAGTTGAACATGAAAGGACAGAAAAAGACAGTCCATGCAAACAGTAACCAAAAGATATCAGTTGTGGCTGTACTAATATCAGACAAAATAGACTAAATGAGAAAAGGTTACAAGAGAAAAGAATATTATATGTTAATAGGAAATTCAACAATATAGCAATAAGGTAAACTCACATTTACACACCTAATGACACCATCAAAGCACATGAAAGAAAAATGAACAGAACTGAGGGGAGACATAGACCATTCACACAACACTTGGAACTTCCAATATCCCACTCTCATTGATGGATAATCAGGCAAGATGAGTGCAAAGGTAGAAAATTTCAGCAGCACAATCAGTTAGG
>NW_011481448.1:0-384 GCF_000754665.1 Bison bison bison | reverse complement strand
TATGGCTTTTCCAGTAGTCTTGTATGGATGTGAGAGTTGGACTATAAAAAAAGCTGAGTGCCAAAGAATTGATGCTTTTGAACTGTGGTGTTGGAGAAGACTCTTGGGAGTCCCTTGGATTGAAAGGAGATCCAACCAGTCCATCCTAAAGAAATCAGTCCTGAATATTCATTGGCAGGACTGATGCTGAAGCTAAAACTCCAATGCAAAGAACTGACTCACTGGAAAAGACCCTGATTCTGGGAAAGATTGAAGGCAGGAGGAGAAGGGGACGACAGAGGATGAGATGGGTGGATGGCATCACTGACTCAATGGACATAAGTTTGAGTAAACTCTGGGAATTGGTGATGGACAGGGAGTCCTGGTGTGCTGCAGTCCATGGGG
>NW_011481447.1:16835-19992 GCF_000754665.1 Bison bison bison | reverse complement strand
CAGGGATTTGAAATAGCTCAACTGGAATTCCATCACCTCCACTAGCTTTGTTCATAGTGATGCTTCCTAAGGCCCACTTGACTTCACATTCCAGGATGTCTGGCTCTAGCTCAGTGATCACATCATCGTGATTATCTGGGTCGTGAAGATCTTTTTTGTATAGTTCTTCTGTGTATTCTTACGGGAGTCATTTTTCAAGTTACAGCATGCCTTTCAACTGGGGAAAATAAATCTACCGTGTTAGCTCAGAAGTTAGGATTTGACAGAAGAATGCTATTTGGTTTGCTTAAGTAAATAATTTGTAGTCATACCATATCCTATAGATAAAATGGTTTCAGAGCAAGCTGACTATCTTTTCCAGTTTGGTTGAGAATGAACTAACTGGACACAGAATTTTGAAATACTTGCCTAATTATTTCTACTGTGAACTTTGTCCCTTGATCAACCTGATGACGAAATTATAGCTACAATAACACTATTTTAACCTCAGAGGTAACAAGTACATCTCTGAGTGAGAACTGAAAAGTAACATCATGTTCCCAAACAGTTCTGAGAAATTTCTAGAAATTGAGTGGTATAATAGCTAAATAAACAGCTTCCTCTCCTTCTCTACACTGTTGCCTTCCCTCTGTCACACACTATATCACCATAATAATGATCACTCTCACAATGACTCCTGGTTTTCTACATAACCTCCAGAGTAATCTTATATCTAGGTTAATTCTATCAATCTAGTATGCCATTTTATGACAAGGAACATTTTATAATCCATATTGTTAAACAGTATCTATCTCTAGAACTTGGATTTTTGCTTCTAGAGTAACATTTTATTTGTCATTTTCCAAAATTATTTTTATTTAGCAAACTTATGTAGCACTGATGCCAGTAGGGTAGATTAATCATTCCTATTGTTTATCATAATTGCAAGCACATTTTATATAGTACCACCTACTATATACATGAACACACTTTTAAGTGATTTAGACATGTAAATACTTCTTCAAAACAACTTCATGAAATATGTTAATATTATTATCCCCATCCTACACAAGAAAAAACGAAGGAACTGAGAGGTTAGGTAAATTGCCCTTTCTCTCCAAGTTAGGAAGTAGAAGATCCAGGAGTCAATTCATGGCAGTCTGATCCAGAGTTTGTGACTTAATAAGCTAAATAAGTTTCTCATAGCCTATTCCTGTTGTGCATTAATGTCAGAATGGATACACCATAGGGAATTCCCGGGCAGTCCAGTGGTTGAAAGTGAAAGTGAAAGTTTCTCAGTCAAGTCAGTCAAGTCCATATGACCCCATGGGCTATACAGTCCATGGAGTTCTCCAGGCTGGAATACTGGAGTGGGTAGCCTTTTCCTTCTCCAGAGGATCTTCCCAGCCCAGGGATCAAACTCAGGTCTCCCACATTGCAGGCAGATTATTTACCAGCTGAGCCATAAGGGAAGCTGAAGAATACTGGTGTGGGTATCCTATCCCTTCTCCAGAAGATCTTCACAACCCAGGAATTGAACCAGAGTCTCCTCCATTGCAGGCAGACTCTTTACCAATTGAACTGTCAGGGAAGCTGCATAGGACTTCATGTTTTCACTGCTGAAGGAGCAGGTTTAATCCCTGGTCAGGGAATTAGGATCCTCCAAGCTGCATGGTGTGACTTGCTCCCCCACTGTTAGCCTCTCCCATCAGGAAGCTTCCATAAGGCTCTTATCATTGTCCATCAGAGGGCGGACAGAATGAAAACCACAATCACAGAAAACTAATCAAACTGATCACATAGGCCACAGCCTTGTCAAAATTAATGAAACTATGAGCCATGCCAGGTAGAGCCACCCAAGGCAGATGGGTCATGGTGGAGAGTTCTAACAAAACGTGGTCCATTGGAGAAGGGAATGCCAAGCCACTTCAGTATTCTTGCCTTGAGAACCCCATGAACAGTATGAAAAGGCAAAAAGATAGGACAATGAAAGCTGAACTCCCCAGGTCAGTAGATGCCCAATATGTTACAGAAGAAAAGTGGAGAAAGAGCTCCAGAAATAATGAAGAGAGGGCGCCAAAGCCAAAGCAACACCTGGTTGTGGATGTGACTGGTGATGAAAGTAAAGTTCGATGCTGTAGAGAACAACATTGCTCAGGAACATGGAATATTAGGTCAATGAATCAAGGTAAATTAGAAGTGGCAAGAGTGAATTTTAGGAATCAGTGAACTAAAATGGACTGGAATGGGAGAATTTAATTCAGATGACCATTATATCTACTACTGTGGGCAAGAATCCCTTAGAAGAACTGGAATAGCACTCATAGTGAACAAAAGATTCTGATTGCAATGGTGCAATCACAAAAATGACAGAATGATTTCTGTTCATTTCCAAGGGAAACCATTCAATATCACAGTAATCTAAGTCTGTGCCCCAACCAGTAATGCTGAAGAAGCTGAAGTTGAATGGTTCTATGAAGACCTACAAGACCTTTTAGAACTAACACCTCCAAAATGATATCCTTTTCATTATAGGGGACTGGAATGCAAAAGCAGGAAGACAAGAGATACCTGGAGTAACAGGCAAGTTTGGCCTTGGAGTACAAAATGTAACAAGGCAAAGGCTAACAGACTTTTGCGAAGAGAACACACTGGTAATAGCAAACACCCTTTTCCAACAACACAAGAGAAGACTGTACACATGGACATGACCAGATGGTCAATACTGAAATCAGATTGATTATATTCTTTGCAGCCAAAGATGGAGAAGCTCTATAGAGTAAGCCAAAGCAAGATTGGGAGCTGACTGTGATTCAGATCATGAACTCCTTATTGCCAACTCAGACTTAAATTGAAGAAAGTAGGGAAAACCACTAGGCCATTCAAGTATGACCTAAATCAAATCCTTTACAATTATATAGTGGAAGTGAAAAATAGATTCAAGGGATTAGATATGATAGACAGACAGTCTGAAGAACTATGGAAGGTGGTTCATGACATTGTACAGGAGAAAGTTATCAAGACCATCCCAAGAAAAACAAGTGCAAAAAGGCAAAATACTTGTCTGAGGAGGCGTTACAAATAACTGAGAAAAGAACAAAAGCTAAAAGCAAAGGAGAAAAGGAAAGATATACCCATTTGAATGCAAAGTTCCAAAGAATAGCAAGGAGAGACAAGA
>NW_011481447.1:11267-16412 GCF_000754665.1 Bison bison bison | reverse complement strand
CCAAGCCAGGCTTCAGCAATACGTGAACCATGAACTTCCAGATGTTCAAGCTGGTTTTAGAAAAAGCAGGGGAACCAGATATCAAATTGCCGACATCCTGTGGATCACTGAAAAAGCAACAGAGTTCCAGAAAAACATCTGCTTCTGCTTTACTGATTATGCCAAAGCCTTTGACTGTGTAGATCACAACAAAGTGTGGCAAATTCTTTAAGAGTTGGGAATATCAGAACACCTTACCTGCCTCCTGAGAAATCTGTATGCAGATCAAGAAACAACAGTTAGGAGTGGACATGGAACAATGGACTGATTCAAAATTGGGAAAGAAGTATGTTAAGACTGTATACTGTCACCTTGCTTATTCAACTTATATGCAGAGTATGTCATGTGAAATGCCAGGTTGCATGAAGCACAAGCTGGAATCAAGATTGCATGAAGAAACATCAGTAACTGCAGATACACTGATGATACATCCTTATAGAGGAAAGTGAAGAGGAGCTAAAGAGCCTCTTGATGAAAGTGATAGAAGAGAGTGAAAAAGCTGGCTTAAATTTCAGCATTTAGAAAAGAGGATCATGGCATTAAGTCCCATCACTTCATGGAAAATAGATGGGGAAACAATGGAAACTGTGACAGTCTTTATTTTCTTGGCCTACATAATCACTGCAGATGGTGACTGCAGCCATGAAATTAAAGACACATGCTCCTTAGAAGAAAATCTATGACCAACCTAGACAGCATATTGAAAAATAGAGAGGTTGCTTTGCTGACAGAGGTCCATCTAGTCAAAACTATGGTTTTTCCATTAGTCATGTATGAATGTGAGAGTTGGACTATAAAGAAAGCTGAGCATCAAAGAATTAATGCTTTTAAAATGTGGCATTGGAGAAGACTCTTGAGAGTCCCTTGGACAGAAAGAAGATCAAATGAGTCTATCCTAAAGGAAATCAACCCTGAAGATTCATTGGAAGAACTTATGCTGAAGCTGAAGTTCCAAAACTTAGGCCTTCTGATGTGAAAAAGCCAATTCATTGTAAAAGACCCTGATACTGGAAATGATTGAAGGCAGGAGGAGAAGTGGAAGACAGATGATGAGATGGTTGGATGGCATCGCTGACTCACTGGACATGAGTTTGAGCACACTCTGGGAGATGGTGAACCACAGGGAAGCCTGGTGTGCTGCAGTCCATGGGGTTGCAAAGAGTTGGACATGACTGAGCAACTAAACAACAACAACAACAATGTTTTATTTAGTGTGTATTAATAGTGTACTATTTCTATGAGTAAATGTGACTTCTAACAAAAATGTAAATTTATATTACACTGAAGTAGAATATCCTTTAATTATAACCACAAGAATAGGTTAGTTATATTGAAAATTTTCCCATAAACATGTTGGATTTGACCTGATATAGCTCACAAACATTTATCAGTTTTAATATTTCTCACAAATGGAGATATTCAGGAAGACTTCTCTTCTAGAAGCCTGTTTGAAAATATTTAGGTTGAAGTTTTCTGTGGTCCCCAAATGCCTATAAGTAAGTCATTTATAATAAATTATGCATGCTTTCATTCCAATCCATTTTCTCTGATCTGTGGAACTGACCTCTGGAAAGATATATACCATTGCCAAAACAATGTCTCATTCACAAGGGCAGGGGCGTTCTTTGTGGATTATTTAGACAAAGAATAGCACTCAAATCAAATGTCCTATTCTTCTGAAATGTCCCATCAAATGAGAATAGAGAAGACTTTGGATGCTGATTTACTAATATTATTTCACAAAGTTTGGGGAAAAATAAGTTCCATATTTTATAAAGTGAGCAAACAAATAATTATGGAAATGAATTGGTGCTGTCATTTGTTTTGGGATCAGTATTGTTTGGTTGTGTACTGAGAAGTCACAATATTCAAGAGGTTTGGGACTAAGAATTAGTTTTGCTTCAGAACAGCTCTGTTGGGTAAACATAAAATAAGTGACATTATTGCTACACAATTAAATTCTTTTTGTAGATCCTGTATGAATAAGCACTAGCTGGCATTTTGCCTTCCATAGAATGCATGTAGCTTTGTTACGGATGAGTAAAAAGGGATAAGCTAAGGAAAGAGATGTAATGGTAGGTATAGATCAAATAGAATATAATAAAAAATTCTATTAAACCAGCTCTTATATGCTTAGGGGTATATGGAAAAATATCTTAAATAGAATTTTCTTAAAAATAAACTGCTTTAACGTATAGCCATAATTCTTCAAAGAGCTACTGTCCTTTAACTCAAAGAATATATTTTCAACCTCATTTATTCAGAATAAGCCTATTCATTGCATTGACGTAAGGCACATTTAATGCCTCATATAGCATATAAAGTATGTAAAAAGCATCATTATTAATTCTTAAGGGCAATTATATACTTATACCAATAACTTTCAATAGAATAATAATGATACCCTTGTACTAATATAATTAAGGGCTATTCTGAAGCAAAACTATATACCCCAGGCATATACCTATTTCTGAATCTGGCATTTGATTGTAAATAAAATGCTATCATGAAATCAACAAAATCTCAAAAGCTAAAAAAATTATTGATATGATGTAAAGACAAAAGGAAGAAAAAAGAAGAAACAAAGATGCATAGTGGAAGGTAATGATAGCCAGATGGAAAAGGAAATGGGAAAAATTTAACAGAAATTGTTCTTTTAGAAACACTATTTTGGGGGCAGAAATTTAAATTAATGTTTTTCAGAAAAAAGATATATAAGGTACCTTTACTTTCAAAGTCAAATGCTAATAACAAGGAAACTCCTAATTAAAAGTAAGAAAGTAAACTAGTAATTCATTTTGAGTGTGCTTGTTCCTTTTATCAGATTAAGTCAGCATTTTAAAATAAATGCTGATTAACATTTTGATTGATCTCCAAATTTTTACAACATATTAAAATTCCTAACTTTAATATTGATGTTAATAGAAGATATACAATATGAAAGTTTTCTTTGCAATTTTGTGTCTGATACTGAAGTAGAGTGCAGCATAAAATTAATCTACACTTGGAATGCTTTTCTAAAGTTTATGCACTAATTTTAGCAGTATAATTTGATTGTTGAAAACCTGGTCTTTGTAATCAGGAAAATCTACCTTTAATTCTGAGTTCTTTCATATATCAGCTATGTGACCTTGGGAAAATTATTTAATCTATTTGAATCTCAGTTTAGTTATCTAAAGAAATGGTAATACCTTGCAGAGTTTTTGTAACTAGTAAATGAGATGCTCTAATCAAAATGTTTAACACTATGACTGGCATAAGCATCACTCAACAGTGACTATCATTTATTAATATGAGATGAGTCAAAGTGAGCAAGTATAAATAGCATTGTTGTTTTAGGCACTAGGTTGTGTCTGACTGTTTTGTGATCCCATGCACTGTAGCCTTCCAGGCTCCTCTGTCCATGGGGTTCTCCAAGAAAGAATACTAGAGTGGGTTGCCATTTCGTTCTCCAACAAAAAGCATTAAGTTTTAACTTTTTCATTAGAAATTTACCTGCTAGTTCTCTGAGTGAGATTGTATGATTTAGCTTGATCAATTCATTATTTTTTAAAGTTTAATTAATGACCAGATCTACTTGATTGAGTAAAATACTCTGTTGATATTATTTGATTTGTAATTTGAATATAATATTTAAATCACATTTTTGCAAAATAATATAATTTAAAGCAACTCTGAAAAATCAATGAAAGCCAGAAATGGAAAGAGAGAAAATTTCATGTGTGTGTGTGTGTGTGTGTGTATGATTTTTATTTTTTACAAGACCTGATCTCCTTACTGTACTAAACTAGACAAATCAATGCAGCTGACTCCAGGCTCAAATATAATTAAGTAGACTAATCAAGATCTACAAAATTCCCTGGCAGTCCAGTGGTTAAGATTCCATATTTTCACTGCTGAAGCCCCATGGAATGGCCAAAAAAAAAAAAAGGACCTAGTTACTGATTTTCAATTCTTACTTTCTAATTTATTTAATTCCATAAAATTTCCCCTAAGCACAGATTTCATGATATTTTACTAGTAAATGAGATGCTGTAATCAAAATGTTTAACACTATGACTGGCATAAGCAGCACTCAATAGTGACTATCATTTATTAATATGAGATGAGTCAAAGTGAGCAAGTATAAATAGCATTGTTGTTTTAGTCAATAAGTTGTGTCTGTATCAAGTTGTGATGTATCAACATAAAGGTTGATGTTATATTTTGAATTTCATTTAGTTCAAAACATTTGTGATATATATTGCTACTTATTTTTGAACCATGGATTATTTAAAAGTGAATAGTTTAAAATGCTTTTGGAAATTCAACATTTTTCTTGCTGTTTCTATAGTAATAAGTGTGTTACTGAGAGCGCATTTTGTATGATTTATATTTTTTTAATATTAACTTTAATTTATGACACATAATGTGGCCTATCTGTATGACTATTTCATATGATCTTAAAGGAGAATTCTATTACTCTTGAATGGAGCACTCTAAGATTTCAATTAGACAGATGGTACTTTTCAAGTCATCTATATCTTTACTGAATTTCTTCCTATTTTATCAGAAGTATCCAACTATAATAATGAATTGAAAAAAATAATGAATTGGTCTATTTCTTGCAGTTTTATCAGTTTTTGTTTCATGAGTTTTTATGATCTCTTCTAAAATGTATTAGGACTATATCCTAGACAATTGGATAATTGATATATCATTGTGAAATACGTTTCTTTCTCTGATAATTTTGTTTGTCAATTGGTTTCTTCTGAAATTACTATTGCTAATTTTACTTTATTTTGATTAGTGTTAGCAAGATAAACCTTTATCCATTTTCTAACTTTTGTCATAACTAAAACTTTAAAAGTGAATTTATTGTACATATTAACTACTTTCAAAACTACACTCCAACAATCTTTGTCTTTCAATTAGTGTATTTATGCAATTCACATTTAAAGGTAATTATTGATATATGATATAGTTGGATTGATATCTATCCTATAAGTGACTTGTCCTATTCATTACAATTGATTTTTTAAAATATTTATCCTCACATTTCCATCTAATTTTAATTGGTATTTTAAATGATTCTGTTTTGCCTCTTCTACTGTATCAATTATATAT
>NW_011481447.1:10116-10504 GCF_000754665.1 Bison bison bison | reverse complement strand
TTGATTCCAGCTTGTGCTTCCTCCAGTCCAGCATTTCTCATGATGTACTCTGCATATAAGTTAAATAAACAGGGTGACAATATACAGCCTTGATGTATGCCTTTTCCTATTTGGAACCATCTGTTTTTCCATGTCCAGTTCTAAGTGTTGCTTCCTGACCTGCATACATATCCACTTTCAATTAACACTATAGTGCTTCAATTTTGCTGCAGTTAGCATAACAGATGGAGAAGGCAATGGCACCCCACTCCAGTACTCTTGCCTGGAAAATCCAATGGATGGAGGAGCCTGGAAGGCTGCAGTCTATGAGGTCACTGAGGGTCGGACATGACTGAGCGACTTCACTTTCGCTTTTCACTTTCATGCATTGGAGAAGGACATGGCAACC
>NW_011481447.1:7177-9748 GCF_000754665.1 Bison bison bison | reverse complement strand
GTCTATGAGGTCACTGAGGGTCGGACATGACTGAGCGACTTCACTTTCGCTTTTCACTTTCATGCATTGGAGAAGGAAATGGCAACCCACTCCAGTGTTCTTGCCTGGAGAATCCCAGGGAAGGGGGAGCCTGGTGGGCTGCTGTCTATGGGGTCGCACAGAGTGGGACACGACTGAAGCAACTTAGCAGCAGCAGCAGCAGCATAACAGAGTATCCAGTTTCTCCTTCCCTTTGCTGTGACATTACTGTCATTTTTTAATGCATATTCTATAGTATATAAACATATTACTTTGATACTATTATTTTAAATAAACATTTTACTTCAGTTGAGTAAGAAAATACAGTGTTTTATTTTGCTTTCATTTATATTTTTTTCTGACACATTTCATTATTTATATTGAAGTTTCTTATTTATATCATTGCTCTCTGGCTAAAGGACTTCTTTAAACCTTTCTTGTATGGAAGGTGTGCTGGAAATGAACTCCCTGAGTATTTATTTTCCTGATAAAATCTTTATTTCTCTTTCACTTTTGAAGGACAATTTAAATGGATATAGAATTGGTATTGGTATTTATTATTATTATTTTTACTTTTAACATTTAAAAATTGTCCTTGACTCTCAAAAAGAATTTGTGAAAAATTTATGAAGAGTACCCTGCGTATTTCTTATTCTTTATCCTGTATAGGTAAGCTTTTAACTTTTTTCCTACTTTTTGTGAAGATTTACTCTTTGTCTTTAGTTTTCTGTAGTGATATATTTTGCCAAGTCGAAGGGTTTTTATTTTTATTTGTTTCAACTTTAATGTAAATTGCTTCTTTATTTGAATCTTTTTCCACTCAGTGTTCTTTGAGCTTCCTATTTCTATGGTTTGGCACTTTTAAATAATTTTAGAGCATTTTCAATCATTATTTCTTCAAAATATTTATCCTGTATCTCTCTTTCTTTTCCTGAGCACTCCAATTTAATGTTATACTCTTTGAAATTGTCTCACAATTCCTGGATATTTTGGTCTTATTTGTACTTGTTGTTTACTCATTGAATTTTAGCTTGGTTGAGTTTCTATTGCCCTAGTGTGTGTGTATGTTAGTTATTCAGTCGTGTCTGACTCTTTGCAACCCCATGGAGTGTAGCCTGCCAGGCTTCTATGGCCATGGGATTCTCCAGGCAAGAATACTGGAGTGGATTGCCATTCCCTTCTCTGGAGGATCTTCCCAACCCAAGGATCATACCCTGGTCTCCTGCATCATAGGCAGATTGCTTACCATTTGAGCTACAGGGATGTCTCTATTGACCTAACTTCAAGCTTACTGATTCTTTTTTCAACTGTTTATTCTACCAATATACCCTGGAGAAGGGAAAGGTTACCCACTCCAGTATTCTGTCCTGGAAAATTCCATGGACTGTATAGTCCATGGGGTCACAAAGAGTCAGACATGACTGAGGGATTTTCACTTTCAGTCTACCAATGGGCCCATCAGAGACATTCTTAAATTTATCCTACATTGATTTTTATGACAATGTTTTTGCTTTATTCTTAGAGTATCTATCACTCTACTTAATTAGAAACTTGTTTATTGATATTTTCTACTTTTTCCATTAGAATCCTTAACATACTTACCATGTTTATTTTAAATTCTCAGTCTGCCAATTCCAAAATCTGTAAGTCTAATTCTCCTGCCTGTTTTGTTGCTTGAGATGGTGATTTTTTTTTCTTGCCTTTGGCATTCCTTGCAAAATATTTTTGAAAGCTTAACATAGTGTGAATATATTAGTTGTTCAGTTGTGTCCAGGTCTTTTCAACCCCATAGACTGTAGTCCACCAGGCTCCTCTGTCCATGGAATTTTATAGGCAAGAATACTGGAGTGGGTTGTCATTCCCTTCTCCAGGGGACCTTCTTGACCCACGGAACAAACCTGGGTCTCCTGCATTGCAGGGAGATTCTTTACCATCTGAGCCACCAGGAAAGCCCATGATGCCATGCAATAAAAATTGAGGTAAATTTTATCTAGAAGATTTATGTTAACCTGGCCATAAATTGTGTCATGTGTAATATTTATTGTTCCTATAGCTGTCAATGGCTTCACATTGCTTTAGTGTTCTTTTTCTGTTTCTACTGTTGTCATATGTCTCCCTACTTTTCCTCAAACACTGGATCTTGCAACTCTTTTGATTTTGACACATTGTTATTATTGCTGAAGCCATGTTGATGTGATGGTAAAACATAAGGGAGAAAGATTATTTTATAATCTCAATGTTTCCCAAAATTTTAGAGGATCTATGTCTCAAATAAGAAAAGGAGTATGTCAAGGTTGTATATTGTCACCCTGCTTATTTAACTTATATGCAGAGTTCATCATGAGAAATGCCAGGCTGGATGAAGCACAAGCTGGAATCAAGATTGCCAGGAGAAATATCAATAACCTCAGATATGTAGATGACACCACACTTATGGCAGAAAGTGAAGAAAAACTAAAGAGCCTCTTGATGAAAGTGAAAGAGGAGAGTGAAAAAGTTGACTTAAAGTTCACCATTCAGAAGAGTAGGATGGTGGCATCTGGTCCCATCACT
>NW_011481447.1:3329-5433 GCF_000754665.1 Bison bison bison | reverse complement strand
GGAAACAGTATCCTTAAGCTCCCTAGAGGACTTCTGGTTTGGTTGATATTTGTGAGGCAAACCCTTATCCTCTTTTTTGGGGAGGGTGTGGTTAAAATTATTTTTATTTAATTATTATTATTATTAATTGGAGGATAATTGCTTTACAGTATTGTGTTGGTTTCTGCCATATATATAAAAAAATAATTATTGAATAAGCATTAAGTTAGACCAGGATGCATACCAAAGAGAATGCACCAAAAATGTTGCAAAGACAGAAATAAATGTCAATTTTTTATATAGCTAGACAGAAAAAGAAAATTATATATTATTAATTGTTTTTAGTCAAAAGAAAACTAAAACTCTGCTTAAGTTACAAATTAGAGTAGGCAGCTAGGCTCAGTTCCCACAAAGACAGAAAGACCTGGCCCATATCCTTATGTTCACATTTTAAAAAGCCTCTAAAAAATAAATTTCTGTAATGTAAAATAGCTGATAATTATTTAACTTCTAAACAGTTTTACATCTCAAAAATAAAAAGATAAATGCTTTAAAATTTTAAGTTGTTTTCAGTCAGTTCAATTCAGTCACTCAGTCATGTCTGACTCTTTGCAACCTCATGGACTGCAGCATGCCAGGCTTTTCTGTCCATTGCCAACTCCAGAAGCTTGCTCAAAGTCATGTCCATTGAGTCAGTGATGCCATCCAACCATCTCATCTTCTGTTGTTCCCATCTCCTCCTGCCTTCAATCTTTCCCAGCATCAGGGTATTTTCTAAGGAGTCAGTCCTTCACATCAGGTGGCCAAAGAATTGGAGTTTCAGCTTCAACATCAGTCCTTCCAATGAATATTCAAGACTGATTTCCTCTTTAGGATGCTTTGGTGCTCAGCTTTCTTTATAGTCCAACTCTCACATCCATATATGACTACTGGAAAAGTGCTTTTAAGAAGTGCTTTTAAGAAAATCGTTTAAGAAACTACTACTTAAGTCCTTTTAAGAAATGCTAAACATGTTTTTAATATATGATTTAAATTATATTTTTAAGAAAATAGGGAGAATTTGTTTTCATTTTATTTGCAACAGAGAAAATTTAAACTTTTAAGATTAACATTTATACATTTACAATTCTACCTTGAAAACTGAGCTTTCAATGGTTCTAAAGAAAGTTAGCAATTTAAATCTTTTCCAGCTTTTTTGTTTTGTAAGAATGGGAGTAATGACTTCTAGTCTCTACTTGTTTGGACTGAAACCAAAACTTCTTAATATGCAGTTTTAAACAATCTGAATCTATCTTCAAATATTATTTACCAATATGTGTAGTATAAGGTGGGCTTTCGAGGTGGCACTAGTGGTAAAGATCCTGCCTGCCAATGCAAGAGATATAAGAGACCTAGGTTCGAACCCTGGTTCAGGAAGATCCCCTGGAGGAGGGCATGGCAACCCACTCTAGTATTCTTGCTTGGAGAATCTCATGGACAGAGGAGCCTGTCCACTGTGTTCTTTGTATTCATGGAGTCGCAAAGAGTCAGACGTGACTGAAGCGACTTGGATACATGCACATAATGTAAGGAATTTAAAACACTGTATATCCAATTCTTTCCTCCCTTTTTTGTGCTATTTTTGTCATATAATTTATTTTTATATATGTTAGTAGCAAAAAATATTTTTCTATTTTTGTGTTAGTTATCTTTAAGCATAATTAAACTAACAAATTATTTAATTTTACTTTTATTTAATCCATTTAATCTTCATTATAATCTGTTGATATAAATTTATGATTTTAGTATATTTGTTCCTCTTGAATGTATATCTTTGTTAACATTTGTAGTAGATGATACTGTGAATAGTTACTTTTAAATTATTATTTATCTAAGAATGTTTTTATTTCTTCACATTTGAAGGATACTTTCAAAAAGTCTAAAGCTCTGTAGTGAAAACATACATATATACACATTTTAAAGGTATACTCCATATTTTTCATATTTATGTGTTTTTGACAACAGCTGTGCTATATTTCTTTCCTGTGTTCTTTTAAATGTTTTAGGTAGGAAGTTAGTCATGATTAACAAGGGGTGGCCTAGCTGAAATGGATGCAAGCTTATCTCTAAAATCCATCCCAGACAC
>NW_011481447.1:0-506 GCF_000754665.1 Bison bison bison | reverse complement strand
TTTTTGCTTTTATTTCCAATATCCTGGGAGATGGGTCATAGAGGAT
This sequence comes from Bison bison bison, assembly GCF_000754665.1. Classification (NCBI taxonomy): domain Eukaryota; kingdom Metazoa; phylum Chordata; class Mammalia; order Artiodactyla; family Bovidae; genus Bison; species Bison bison. Next base: position 460 of record NW_011481447.1, on the reverse strand, counting down.
CCTGCTGTGATTTATGTCAGAGAGTGTTTTGCCTATGTTCTCCCCTAGGAGTTTTATAGTTTCTGGTCTTACGTTTAGATCTTTAATCCATTTTGAGTTTATTTTTGTGTATGGTGTTCGAAAGTGTTCTAGTTTCATTCTTTTACAAATGGTTGACCAGTTTTCTCAGCACCACTTGTTAAAGAGATCGTCTTTAATCCATTGTATATTCTTGCCTCCTTTGTCAAAGATGAGGTGTCCATAGGTGTATGGGTTTATCTTGGGGCTTTCTATTTTGTTCCATTGATCTATATTTCTGTCTTTGTGCCAGTACCACACTGCCTTGATGACTGTAGCTCTGTAGTAAAGCCTGAAGTCAGGCAGGTTGAGTCCTCCAGTTCCATTCTTCTTTCTCAAGATAGCTTTGGCTATTCGAGGTTTTTTGTATTTCCATACAAATTGTGAAATTATTTTTTATAGC
>NW_011481446.1:12922-14657 GCF_000754665.1 Bison bison bison | reverse complement strand
CATAAATGGTAAGTGTATAAACTGATGGATGTATTAACTAACCTTATTGTGGTGACCATACACAATATTTATGCATATTGTATCATCATATTGTATACCTTATAATTACATAGCTTTATTTTAACTTATGTTTCAATAAAGCTGGGATAAAAAGATATGACTTTTGTGTACATGTTGGTCTCCTAAACAAATTTAGTAAGAGTGTGAACTCTGATTTTAAGGCATGTTTTCTCAAGAAATACACAGTAAACATTGCTTGAATTAATAATAAAAAAAAATCATATATGATATTTATTAAGCACTTATATGCAAGTATTAGTCTATGACCTCTAATAGTATTGTTTTATTTAATCCTAGCCACAACTTTGTGGGATAAGTACCATTTTCAATTAAAATGATTAAAAAAATACCTGGCATATGACAAGGTCCAATTACAGTTATCATAATTATCATAATCATTGCCAGACTCCACAAAGAAACTGAGATGCAGATTGGTTAACTAATTCCTCCAAAGTTACACAGTTAAAGTGGCAGAACTTGTTTGAATCCTAGAACTGTAGCTCCAGTACCCGGGCACTGGATTACTACTCTTATACTGTGGATCTACAAACATGTTAGTTAATAATGGCAGTGGAAATAGTTATGGAAATTACCTCATGGTTTGACTGGTCTAAAATTAGCTAATTTATTTCTGGAGAAAGGGTCACAGCCTCTTTAACCAGAGAATGAAGAAAAAATTCATTAACATATGGCAAGAGTAGTTATGCACTATAGAGAAAAGAGTGGTAGCTTGACAGAACATTTACCACAACAGTATCAGTTGAAATCTATTTCTGTGGCCATTTTCAATAGAATCCAACAAAAGTTTAGATAGGAAATAGATAGCCAGTTACTGGATTCTAGTAGACAGGGAAATATATATTGATAAGTTCTTTTCCCTACCTATTCCCCCATAAGCATGGGCAGCAGCTGGCTCTTATGGTAGACCAGAGTAATAATTAAGGAGAGAAAACAAATTCAACAGTGGGGAGACTGAGTTTGGATTAAGCACTTCTCTTTAGACATTGCTTGACTCTATGCTTGGAAATGAACTTCAGAGATGCCTTTATCAGTAGGATAGTCAAGTCATATCCTGCAGGAAAAGCGTGTAAGTATAACAAATGAAGAGGGGATCAACAATTATATGTTCTATGTGTAGGTTTCAGTGGTTTTCAGACTCTGTTCTTCAGAGCTATAGAGGGTTTTGAAAACCCCTCTCAAAGGCTGTCAGAGTGCAGGAGGGGTGAGTAGGCAACATTTCAGGCCACCTACTTCCATATTAACCAAATTATCTCCACTTTAATTCTCTTACATATTGGGCTTCTGCATGGCATTTCAGTTGACCAGAATGTTTGCTGCTGAAGTTATTTTCAAAATCATTTACCTTCAGTCATAAAGTACTTTCACATAATTTCCCAGTAATTGTCTTAGCTATCCTGTTTTATAGTTGAGAAAGCAGAAGATGCAAGAATTGAGGTAATTTGCCTAGGATCACAAACTAGTAAATTGTGGAGCTGGGACTCAAATACACTGTTATTAATTCCAAGTCTGATTCTCTTTCCATTTCACCAGTGATGGCTACTTGTGGGTCAGTATATATACATTTTTGACAATAAGTATTTTTTACAAGTTTATTGTTAGCAAAATTGTTATATATGTATATGTGTGTGTGTGTGTGTGTGTGTGTGTGTGTGTG
>NW_011481446.1:9014-10046 GCF_000754665.1 Bison bison bison | reverse complement strand
GCGGGATAGCAGAGATTATTGAGTTTACCTCACAGGGGAATTTTAAAAGTAATGTTAAGTTATATTTTTTGTTTTAATTCCTTAACATGTTATGGAAATGCAAATCAAGCAGGTCCAAAGTTTTAGCAGTAATTTACTCATGTCTGTCCCATGTATAGGGTAATGGGAGTATTAGGGTGAGTAAACCTGACATCAGATACTCCTCTTTGCGTGTGGGCAGGAAGGCGAACTACCTCCAGGTAGTTTTCCAGATAATGATGCACAATGGACTAGGATGAAGTTCCTATTGTGTTCTAAAGTTGCAAACATTGATCATCAAACCTAGTAGGATAGAGCTCTAGAAGGCTGAGACATGGACATCAGACCTGTAACTGCTATATTCCTGTATCAGAAAATAGGGCTAGTACAGTTGTGTAATGACAGGAAATATTAACAGTAGATATGTTGACATTTGGCCTTGGAGTACAAACAAAGCAGGCCAAAGGCTAACAGAGTTTTGCCAAGAGAACACACTGGTCATAGCAAACACCCTCTTTCAACAACACAAGAGAAGACTCTGCACATGGACATCACCAGATGCTCAATACCAAAATCAGATTGATTATATTCTTTGCAGCCAGAGATGGAGAAGCTCTATACAGTCAGCAAAAACAAGACTGGGAGCAGACTGTGGCTTATAACATGAGCTCCTTATTGCAAAATTCAGACTTAAATTGAAGAGAGTAGGGAAAACCAGTAGACCATTAGGTATGACCTAAATCAAATCCCTAACGATTATACAGTGGAAGTGAGAAATAGATTCAAGGGATTGGATTTGATAGAGTGCCTGAAGAACTATGGACAGAGGTTTGTGGCATTGAACAGGAGGCAGTGATCAAGACCGTCCCCAAGAAAGAGAAATACAAAAAAGCAAAATGTTTGTCTGAGGAGGCCTTACAAAGGCTGAGAAAAGAAAAGAAGCTTAAGGCAAAGGAGAAAAGGAAAGATATACCCATTTGAATGCAGAGTTCCAAAGAATGGCAAGGAGAGATA
>NW_011481446.1:4447-5329 GCF_000754665.1 Bison bison bison | reverse complement strand
TTACTCAAACTCATGTCCGTCTAGTTGGTGATGCCATCCAACTATCTCATCCTCTGTCACCGCCTTCTCCTCTTGCCCCCAATCCCTCCCTGCCCTTCTCATCTCTCAAGCTCCCTTTCAAAATTTCTATCTTTCCACTTCTGTGTGTTGTATTTTGGATAATTTTTTCAGATCTAGCTTTCATACTACAAATTTTTCTTCACTTATGTCTTTCTCATTTGGTGTTTGACTTGCTCCTGGAGTTTTTAGGGCAACTCTTTTTGTTTATTTTTATGTGAAGAATTCTATTTGGTTATTTTTTTAAATGATGAGTTCTTTTGCTGATGTCCTATTGATTCCTTGTGGTTTTTATTTCTTCATTTATTTCTTCAATCACTTTAAATATACTTATTTTATGGTTTATCTCAGATTGCTCTGTTTCAAGGTCTTAGAGGTACTAATCTTTCTGTGTGTGTTGACTGATGTACTTCTCCTAATAGATTGTTTCTTCGTGTGGTTTTAATTCTTTTATTAGAAGCGCATCTTTAGTTTACTTGGAGGAGTAGGAGATGGGAAGCATTGAGTTTCTATGTGTCCCTGATTGTAGAAGTGTTATATCAAAAGTAATTTTATACATGCTTCTGTCCAGAGCCCAGGAGTTTCTCTGTTTTAAAAACGTCATCATGTTAATTTCATTCTTCAAGGTTTCCCCTACTATGTGTGTATTTTAAATTCAGAGTTGACACGTGCATGGCACATGTGTGGCAACTTTGATTTCTTTTGAGAGACCTTTGCCCCACTCTGAACCATGGTTAATCAAAATTTGAATTTTCTCCCCATTGCTGATGGGTGGAGGTTTTCTAGTCCATCTTTGACTCAAAGGACAGTGCTACAGTGTTTTTG
>NW_011481446.1:0-268 GCF_000754665.1 Bison bison bison | reverse complement strand
AAATTGGGAAAGGAGTACATCAAGGCTGTATATTGTCACCCTGCTTATTTAACTTATATGCAGAGTATATCATGTGAAATGCCTGGCTTGATGAAGCACAAGCTGGAATCAAGATTGTTGGGAGAAATATCATTAACCTCAGATATGCAGATGACACCACCCTTATGCAGAAAGTGAAGAGGGACTGAAGAGCCTCTTGATGAAAGTGAAAGAGGAGAGTGAAAATACTGGCTTAAAACTCAACATTCAAAAAACAAAGATCATGGCA
>NW_011481445.1:15362-16178 GCF_000754665.1 Bison bison bison | reverse complement strand
GAGCCTGGTAGGCTGCAGTCCATGGGGTCGCTAAGAGTCAGACACGACTGAGCGACTTCACTTTCACTTTTCACTTTCATGCACTGGAGAAGGAAATGGCAACCCACTCCAGTGTTCTTGCCTGGAGAATCCCAGGGACGGGGGAGCCTGATGGGCTGCCGTCTATGGGGTCGCCCAGAGTTGGACACGACTGAAGCGACTTAGCAACAGCAGCAGCATAGGGGAGCTAAGTCATTAAAATAGTGGGAGTTCATTAAGAAAGGACTGTGAGTCAGGATACTGCTGGTCCTACACCCAGATTCCTTCCCTCCTTAACTTGTGTGCCCCTATGTCCCATGTTCTGTGTGCTTTGTTTTTGATGGCTCTCACCTGAGATATTTTTCAAAGCATTGCATGCAGAAAGCCAGAAGTACCTTTGAGCTTATGCCCCATACCAGCTGCTGAGCCAATGACTGACTGATAGGGTGGCATGAAAGCCCAGCTTTCTCACATTATGGGATGTTGAACTCTTGAGTTATGATGCAAGCTCCAGAGCTTGCTATGGGATCAGACTGAGTGGGACACATCATCTGAAATCACACCTTTGTTTGGCTTCAGCTCTTCTGGTCTCTCCATGCCCTTTTCAAGTTTCTCTCAGGACCACGCCCTAAATAAACCAGCTGCACATAAATCTTTATCTTAGGGTTTACATTTAGGAAACTTCAGAAAATTGATTTTATAGCCACTGGAAAGAGAGTTTCCTGTTCAGTTCAGTTCAATTGCTCAGTCGTGTCCGACTCTTTGCGACCCTGTGAACCACAGCACACCAGGGCTCCC
>NW_011481445.1:10263-12254 GCF_000754665.1 Bison bison bison | reverse complement strand
AATTTTAAAAAAAAGAAAATTTCATCATAACCAGGATTAGAGTTAGTCTATTCTTAGTAAAATGGAATTTCTTATATGTTTGTCATATCTGTAAAAGTTTTCACATACCTTAAGATATAAACAAAAGTCAAGGATCAAGTTTTTATTTTATTTTAACAAATTTTATTATTATTTTAAATTTTTATTATTTTGTAATGAGCCAATAGCAAAAGTGAAAGATTACTTATATTCTGGGGATTATTAGTGAGACATGTTTGTGCATCCTACCCATAATGACAGCAAGGCAAGGTTTGGATTTTACTTCCATAAGGATCAGAATAAGTTTAACTTGTATGCTTATTCTTAAAGCTTTTCTATGAAGGATGCAGTTCTATGTAGATTTGGGGTTCCGTCTTGTTGTAGCCTATTAATCACATGATTACAGATGAGTGTAGGCTATATATGATGATGCCTTTGAAGACTGAAAATTAAGGAATGATCATGGTAGTGATGCTCTGGAGCTTAAAACAGGCCAAAACACTCTGAAAATAGAACTTGGGATTGAATTGATGCCAGGAGAAGTTGTGATAAATAGAAATGCAGACAGAGATAGGTTGGCAATATTTATCTTCAGTGACTTCTGTGCTAGTGGATTCTGAAATATGAGGTATATAAATGAAATTAAATAAAAAAATTGGTATTTAACTAGTAAGTCAACATGTATTCTTATTTTTATAATTTAATTGTGGCTTGTATTAAAGAATATTTTTGTTGTCATATATGTCCAGAAAAGTGGTGATTCAGTTATATTTAAGTAAATAATAAGTTACCAAGTGAACCTCTATAAACATAATCTATAAATTTGGAACTTGTATATACATGATAAAATTTTGATAGGCTTAAATATATTCATCTCATCCTAAAGGGATTAGAGTGTGTAAGCTATGTTAAGTATTTCCTTTTGGTAACAAGTCAATTCTCTTGTAATATGACCAGATATTTACTACTTGTATAATGTCTGATGATGTTCAACATCTTCTCCTATTCATTTATTTGTGTGTTCATTCATTCATCACTCAACAAAAATCTGTAAGTGTCTATTATGTGTCAGGTTTTGCATGAAGCACTAGAGATACATTATGTCAGACATGGTCCCTGCTCTCCAGTAGCCACATTCTAGGGGCAGAGACAGACACCTGAGCAAGGGCACTTAAAGCCTGTGGTGTATTTGCACTGTGTCAACTTAGCCAAGTCAGAACTATGTTTCTCGGAATTTCCTTCTCTTCAGAGGTCCAGATTAGTGTGGACTACAAAGTATATATTGTAGGAAACCATAAACAAAATGAAAAGACAACCTACAGACTGGGAGAAAATACTTACAAATGATGTGACCAACAAAGGGTTAATTTCCAAAATATACAAACAGCTGATACAACTAATATATATTGAAAAAAAAACACAAAAACACAACCCAGTTAAAAAATGGGCAGAAAACCTAAACAGACATTTCTCCAAAGATGACATATAGATGGTCAAGAGACACATGAAAGGATGTTCAACATCTTTCATGTGCATTAGAGAAATGCAAATGAAAACTACAATTAGATATCACCTCACACCAATCAGAATGGCCATGATAAAAAAATCCACAAACAATAAATGCTGGAGAGGGTGTGGAGAGAAGCGAACCATCCTACACTGTTGGTGGGAATGTAAATTGGTACAGCCACTATGGAGAAAAATATGGAGGTTCATTAAAAACTAAAACAGAGCTATCATATCATCCTGCATCCCACTCCTGGGCATATATCTGGAGAGAAACATGACCCGAAAGGATACATGCACTCCATTGTTCACTGAAGCACTGTTTACAATAGATAAGACATGGAAGCAACCTTAATTCCGTTGACAGAAGAATGGATAAAGAAGATATGGTACATATAGACAATGAAATATTACTCAGCCATTAAAAAGAATGAAATAATAATAATGGATCTAGATATTGTCATACC
>NW_011481445.1:9802-9909 GCF_000754665.1 Bison bison bison | reverse complement strand
GACTGAATCACTTTGCTGGACACCTAAGTTCAGTTCAGTCACTCAGTCATGTCTGACTTTTTGCGACCCCATGGACTGCAGCACGCCAGGCCTCCCTGTTCATCAAC
>NW_011481445.1:4256-7233 GCF_000754665.1 Bison bison bison | reverse complement strand
GCATAGACTTGGATTACCGTGATATTGAATGGTTTGCCTTGGAAACAAACAGAGATCATTCTGTTGTTTCTGAGATCGCATCCAAGTACTGCATTTTGGACTCTTTTGTTGACTATGATGGCTACTCCATTTCTTCTAAGGGATTCTTGCCCACAGTAGTAGATATAATGATCATCTGAGTTAAATTCACCCATTTTAGTCCATTTTAGTTTGCTGATTCCTAAAATGTCAACGTTCACTCTTGCCATCTCCTCTTTGACCCCTTCCAATTTGCCTTGATTCATGGACTTAACATTCCAGGTTCCTATGCAATATTGCTCTTTACAGCATCGGACTTTGCTTCTATCACCAGTTACATCCACAACTGGGTATTGCTTGTTTTTCTTTGGCTCCATCTCTTCATTCTTTCTGGAGTTATTTCTCCACTGATCTCCAGTAGCATATTGGACACCTACCGACCTGGGGAGTTCATCTTTCAGTGTCCTATCTTTTTGCCTTCTCATACTGTTCAACCTAATAAATCAACTAAATCAACTATACTTCAATTAAAAAATATTACATGCTCTCTACAGAGTTGTTATGATGCTCAAATAAAATAACATAGACAAAAAAAGAGATACATATTGTGTGAGATTTAGAAGGCAGAATTAAAGGAGCTGCCATCTTCATTTTTCCTTGAAAGGTTCATGTAGGACAGGAGGCTCTGCTACAACTCAGTTAAGCTTCTCTGTGAGCTCCCAGGATGGGTATGGGGTCGGAGTTCTTCCAGCTTCTCCTTCAACTTCTTTGACTCAGGCCAGAGGAATGTTTAGCTGCTTGATGGTGAGTGCCAGCTTCTCCTGCAGGGCACCCCCATTGTCAAAGTTGGAATCTTGAGGCAGTGAGAAACCACCCTAAGTTCTAGTAAGTTCTCATTAGCTCAAGCTCAGTTTTGCAGATTCCACTTTCTCTTTGCTTCTCTAATATCTTCACTTTTGACTGACTTCTCAGCAGACTTCAAGCTCCATACATAAAAATACACAGACTGTTTAATCTGCTCCCCACTAAAATCATGGAAAGCAGAATCTCTTTGTGAAATCCCTTGTCATCTGACTCTATTCCCACCTTTCTGTTTTTCTCTGCTCTCCCTTCTGGGGTTTCTTATCTTATTGAATACTAATAGAAACACAGGCATGTATACTGAGAAGTATAAGAAGAAACAGAGGTAAATGAGTAATTTTTTCCTGAAAAGGGAAGAATAGTCAGGGTAAGGGAAGGGGAAGATTTCATTAAGAAAAATCTTTGAGGTGGGCTAGAAGAATGAATGGGAGTTTGTTAAGCAAAAACTAGGGAGAAATTGATTCTATCAGACAGGAAATACCATGGATAAAAACACAAAGTTGGGAATCATAGAACTTATTAGGGTGATGATGAGATAATAATATTTGAGTGTGGGTTGCTAGGGAGAGAGATGATAGCAGAAAGAGAGAGGGAGGGGATGAACAGAAAAAAAAGTTAAATCAAATTTTGAAGAACTATATAACAGAGATATAGGGGAAGTATTAACAAAGTTCACTGAGAAAATGAAATAATCAGATCTCATACATATAAATTATTTAGTCAAATACACTAACATCTTAAGGGACATAAATTCTGTTTGTCTTCCTCACCACCCTTTATGTTCAATAAAGTCTCAAAAAATGTTTTATGATGATGTAACTCCTTACATTTACTTATTCAAATACCACCATCCAGCTTCCTTCTCAGTAACAATACTCTGAAAAGTAGAAAGTGATACTTAGCTCCATAAAGCAATGTGTCCATAATGGATACCTATTTGAAATAATTTCAAATGTATGTGAAATGGCATAGACCTGTGGTTCCCAAATTGTGTGTCAAGGTGTCACAGGGCAACACAGTAAACCTATAGGCACACCATAGTATAGTTTAAAATTTCAAGGTAAACTCAGTAACATCTGTGGACTACCAGGCACGCTACATTCATTTTGAGGATGCTATATCTTTGCAAAGCTGGCATTCTGGTAACTGTGATAAAAAGCAAGTGCTGTGCAAAAATCAAGGTGGAACAGGAGATGCCCGTTGTAGTGTCTGACTGGATTCCAAGGTTTGAGACGTTGTACAGTGACCAACAAATACATATATCCATTGGTTAATTGGGATTATTTGAAGTTAATTTTTTTCAATTTGTAAGTATTATAAAGTATAAATATTATTCCAAACAGCTACTATGTTGTTAGGATATTAATACTTATTAAGTTCTTTGGACCAACTGCTTAGTAAATGGAATTAAGTTTTTAGGGGTGGGAGGGCTAGGGAGCCATGAAAAATTACTGAGAACCTAAGGGTGCCATGAGCCAAGAAAAGTTAGGAACCCCTGTTCACAAAGGCTTTCAACTTTCTAATAAGGAAGTGAGAGCAATGAGTGTACCCATTTCTGGAGATAAATATAACTCACTCCAGACTCTTTGGGACTTTTATAGAAATGCCTGGCACAAAATAAAAACCAACGGAAAATTTAAAAAAGGCTACAAAACTGCAAAATATGTGTGGTATAAGACAAAGTTAGGGTGAACATTTCAAACTGATCCTTGTGGGATTCAACATTTGGCCTAAAGTTGCTATTGTATTCCATAATTGCAGCATCCTATAGGGGCATGAATATTTCTCTGCTTGCCTAGCTTTTGATAGTAACTCTAGCTGTGAGCCCCTTATGTCACATTTTCCTTGGAGCAGAAGCCATGTGGAGAAGGAATACAGAGGATTTCAACAATTCAATGCACTGATTTTCTACATTGGCAAAGTGAAGCACATTACTGAAAAACTGCAAGTAACCAAAACAGCTGTTCGACTTCCCATCTGATACAAGGAGAGAGAGAGAGGAGAGAGTCTACATGACCATTTCCTACACTAAGAAATAATTATTGCATTTCTAGTCTTTTGCTTTCCGATAAGCATGAACCTTCTGTTCATCATGACT
>NW_011481445.1:0-407 GCF_000754665.1 Bison bison bison | reverse complement strand
ACACCATCATGATTATCTGGGTCATGAAGATCTTTTTTGTACAGTTCTTCTGTGTATTCTTGCCACCTCTTCTTAATATCTTCTGCTTCTGTTAGGTCCGTACCATTTCTGTTCTTTATCGAGCCCATCTTTGCATGAAATGTTCCCTTGGTGTCTCTTATTTTCTTGAAGAGATCTCTAGTCTTTCCCATTCTGTTGTTTTCCTCTATTTCTTTGCATTGATCGCTCAGGAAGGCTTTCTTATCTCTTGCTATTCTTTGGAACTCTGAGTTCAGATGCTTATATCTTTCCTTTTCTCCTTTGCTTTTCACTTCTCTTCTTTTCACAGCTATTTGTAAGGCCTCCCGAGACAGCCATTTTGCTTTTTTGCATTTCTTTTCCATGGGGATGGTCTTGATCCCTGTCCT
>NW_011481444.1:4794-5851 GCF_000754665.1 Bison bison bison | reverse complement strand
TCGGGTCTCAGTTCGAGTGGCGAGGGGGAGCGCGGCATTGCTCGAGAGTCATGGTAGGGGAATCTGGCCTCGAGACGTGTTGAAGAAGGTCTCTCGAGGTATTTCTCGGGCTGAGGCAGGAAACCCTGGCTTCCGTCGAATTGTGCAGGTGACCTCAGGGGGCTTCTCATCGTGGCTCTGAGAAGTCAGGGAAACTGCAGGTGGGAGGGGCCTCTAGGGACTTCCCTGGGTTTGGTGCATTGGAAGACGGCCTCAACTCCAGTTGAGGCAGGAACCTCAGGGTTCCTCTGATTTCAGACTCCGATCGCAGGGTCCGTGCAGACTGGGCACAGGAGAGTCAGACCTCGTCTTGGATTGAGGCATGGAACTCCGCTTGCCTCTCGATGTGTCCCCGGGGAGAGAGGCCACTTGTCGAGCTGTATTTGGAACCTGGGGTTTTTTCCGGATGATGCTCGGGCGAGTCACTGCCCCTTCGCGTTGACTTCATTCACAGGGTGGAATTTGGTGAGGTGTCCGGGCATCGGGTTCTATCAAGAGGGGACCGGTAAATCGGGGTCCTTCGCGATGTGGAAGCACCCATGAGGCCACGTCTGGAATGTGGTCGTGAGACCGGCCTCATCCTGAGGTGCTTCCGGATGGTCAGCAACCCCTTCCAGACAAAGCAGGGGAGTCGACTCTCCTGTCGAGATAGGATGGTAGAAGGGGCTCAGAGGAAGTGGTGCCGGAAAACCTCGGTGTTCCTCTCGAGGGAGACCGGGATGTCGGGGAAATTTGTGGGTCGATTCAAGGGTGCCAATACTGTTTCGACCTCCAATTCCTAACGTGGGACTTCTCCGGAGACGCTGTAGCGGGAAAGGGCTTCATCTTGCGATGACGGGGGAACCACATGGTTTTCCTCGAGTTGCGGCGGGATTCTACAGTTACGACGGGGAATTCAGGATGCCACTTGTGTTGGCCCAGGGAAGTCCAATCTTCCATTCGAGTTGCGAAGGCAAGCTGGGGATTGCTCTCGAGTGACTGCAGGGCCAATAGACCTCATCTAGGCTTGTGTCCAGAA
>NW_011481444.1:0-1316 GCF_000754665.1 Bison bison bison | reverse complement strand
TCATGGTGGCTCTGAGAAGGCAGGGAAACTGGAGGTGGGAGGGGCCTCTCGGGACTCCACTGGGTTTGGAGCTTTGAAAGAGGGGCTCATATCCAGTTGAGGCAGGAACCTCAGGGGTCCTCTGATTTCAGATTCCGATCGCAGGGTCCCTGCAGACTGGGGACAGGAGAGTAAGGCCTCGTCTTGGGTTGTGGCATGGAACTCCGCTTGCCTCTCGAGGTGTCCCCGGGGAGAGAAGCCACTTGTCCAGCTGTATTTTGAAACAGGGGGTTTTTCCGGACGATGCACGGGCGAGTCACTGCCCCTTTGTGTTGACTTCATTCACAGGGTGGAGTTCTGAGAGGTGTCTGGGCATCGGGTTCTTATGAAGAGGCGACCAGGAAATCGGGGTCCTTCGCAATGTGGAAGCACCCACGAGGCCACGTCTGGAATGTCGTCGTGAGACCGGCCTCATCCTGAAGTGCGACCGGAAGGTCGGGAACCTGTTCCAGACCAAGAAGGGGAGTCGACCCTCCTGTCGAGATCCGGAGGGTAGAAGGGGCTCATAGGAAGTGGTGCCGGAAAACCTCGGTGTTCCTCTCCAGGGAAACCGGGATGTGGGGAACTTTGTGGGGCCCATCAACGGTGCCAAATATCGTTTCGACCTCCAATTCCTAACGTGGGACTTCTCCTGAGACGCTGTAGCAGGAAAGGCCTCATCTTGGGATGACGGGGGAACCACGTGGTTTTTCTCGAGTTGCCGCGGGATTCTCGAGTTACGACGGGGAATTAAGGATGCCTCCTGTGTTGGCCCAGGGAAGTCCAATCCTTCATTCGAGTTGCGAAGGCAAGCTGGGGATTGCTCTCGAGTGACTGCAGGGCCAATAGAGCTCATCTAGGCTTGTGTCCAGAAGGCAATGTTCCTCTCCAGGGGCGACAGGGACCTCGGGGTTGCATTCCAGACGCACCCGGGAGACAGGCATTCATCTCGAGTGGAAGCAAAGAACCCCGCTCTGCTCTCGAGTTGCGACGGGTATCTCTTGGATCTCACTGGGTGGACTAAAGGGAGTCAAGCCTCCTGAGGCGTTTGGAGAGAGGTCGCGAGATTGGTCTCTAGGCCATGCAGAAGAAGAAGGCCCTCATCTCGCGATGAAGGGGGAGTCTCGGGGTTGTTCTCGAGGGGCGGCCCAGTGTGCGGTTTCTTAAGAGGTACGACGGCGAAGTCAGTGAGCCTCTCGTGGGGCACCAGGGAAGTCGGGTCTCCGATGCGAGTGGCGAGGGGGAGCGCGTCATTGCTCTCGAGTCATGGTAGGGGAATCTGGCCTCGAGACGTGTTG
>NW_011481443.1:9531-10506 GCF_000754665.1 Bison bison bison | reverse complement strand
TGAATATTGCCATTACAAGACAATTATGAAAAACTATAAAATGCTTTAAAAATAGTAATGCATTTGCAGGTATGCAACTATCATATATATTATACTATGTATGTACTATGGTATATTTGAATTATTACTGCATAAAATATTGGGGTCAAAATATTTAATACATCATGATTTAACAAAATTATGATCAGATTTAATAAAATGATTTTACATGTCCTACTTTATGTAACAAATTACATAAAGTTCTGCTTTCTGTAATCTCTGCCTTAATTTTATAGTAACAAATAGAAATAAGAGTGCCTTAATTAACCATTCCATTTAGAACCTCTTCTAATGAGGAACTTAAACAGTAATTCTGAGACAAATGTATGTGGATATGTATGAGTACATTTGCCAGAGTTGTTCTCTAAGCATGATTAAGTGTAAGCTGATGAACACTTGAAACAAAATGATGCATTTACATAGAATTTATACTCACAGTACACCATCTTGTCCTCACAGTGACCCATTTTGCAAGTAAGAAGCTTTGATGTAGATTAAGAAACTTGCTCAAGTTTACAAATACTGTTGCTGTTAGGGCTCATGTGCTTCCTGATCTGTGGCCAGTGCTCTTTTCACTCTATTTCCAAGAAACTCATAGTTCATTATTTTTTCAAGTCTTACTAAATTCATCTGAAAGCTACCCACTCTCAATTTTACAAAATGTCGTATTAATCAATTCTTTATCACAACCATAAGAAGGCTTTTGAAAAATTTTGGATGATAACTTGAAGAGGATTTTTAAAGGAACACAGAAGTATTTGACATTCAAGAAAAAAAAAACTTGTCAAGTGTTACAGAGATTTCTGCACAATTTATTTAAATTTTATTTTATTTAACTTTACAATACTGTATTGGTTTTGCCATATATCAAAATGAATCCGCCACAGGTATACATGTGTTCCCCATCCTAAACCCTCCTCCCTCCTCCCTCCCCAT
>NW_011481443.1:4579-5564 GCF_000754665.1 Bison bison bison | reverse complement strand
AACTCCGGGAGTTGGTGATGGACAGGGAGGTCTGGCATGCTGCGATTCATGGGGTTGCAAAGAGTTGGACACGACTGAGTGACTGAACTGAACTGAACTAAATATACATGTTTCTTTGTCAGTGAGTTGGTAACAAATTAATATACTTTAGAAAAGCAAGTTAAAATTAACCTGTGTAACACTTCAGTGTGAAGGTAGTGCCTGCTTGGTTTGAATAAGGCCATTAACCTGTGGGGCAATACACATGTCATACTGGATATCCAATCAATTCTTATATTTTTATTTTCATGGTCTCAAGAACAGAAAATGTCTGTTTGCAAAGAGATATTATTGAAAATGGAATTAAAACCTTCCCAGCTCTCTTTAAAATGCTAGGATAGGTTTCTCCAACTGAACATTACGACTGTCCAAGAACTTTTGATTTAGACTCCAATAGTAGTAAATTATTTTGTTCTAACAATCAATGAGTTCATCTTTAGCTAGTTTAACATCTTTGATAATACAGTTTATATTAGAAGAAAGGAATGTGAATCCATGTTTTAATTTTAATGCTATTAATATAAAATATATGTTGCAAATGTTCTGATGTGCTTTTCTGATGTTTGCAGAGTTCTCTTTCCCATTAATGAACAGAGAATTTTACCTCTCTACTCCATTTGGGTAAAGCATTTCCTCCAGTTTAAAGTTTGCAAGAATGTTGACCTCTACTTCTTCCTTATTGGCAGCTTAGCCAAGAAAGCTTAGATATTTTATGATGCATCTGCAATGAGGACTTAAAGATGTTGAAAAATTTATATTACTCACATGGTTAAATTATCTGTCAAGTAAAACATCTAATAGGAAAAATCCTTTCTTTCAAACTGATTCAAGAGAGTTTTGTGAGTTTGGTTTTTGTTTTTAAAAAAAGTGATCTCTGCCCTTGGTTTAAACCATCACTGTAAGGTTTATCTTGGAAGCCATATAACTTCCATATGCTCAAGTAGAG
>NW_011481443.1:241-1885 GCF_000754665.1 Bison bison bison | reverse complement strand
AAAAAAAAGTTAAAACTTTCTGCATTCATGGAGATGATGTTCTAGTAAGGCAGAGGAAGAAGGACAATAAACAATAATCACAATAAATAAATGCCATGCTAAGCTGAAAGGAAATAAGAGCTATGGAAAAAAATAGTAAATCATAAGAAAAAAAAGAGAAATTTTGAGGTGAAAATAAAGTTATAATCCTAAACTGAGAGGTCAGGGTAGATACACTTCATTTGTACCATACATTTAGGCAAAAATGTGAAGGAAATAAGAAAGTTAATCACATTCAGAGAAGAGCATTATAGGAGAAAAAATAGCTGGTACAAAAGGTTCTACATTTTTTAATGCGCCCATTATGACAGAAATAATGAAAGGATTCTATTGGGGTTGAAATAGAGAAACTAAAGGAAGAACAATGGAAGATAAAGTCAAGGAAGTAACATGGGAGTGGGAGGCAGATCATGGAAAGCTTTTGAGGCAATGGAATGACTTGAATTTTACTCTAACTTGGGGAGACATGACAGTCTCCCCAGTACTTATATTCTGACTTGTATTTTAAAATAATATTTTTGAGTGCAGTGTTGAGACTTCATTATAGAGCAGCAAGGACATAGTCAGAAAAACCAATTTACACCAAGAGAAATGAATAGGTTGGACTAGGGTGGTAGCAGTGGAGGTGTTGAGAAATGGTCAGATTCTAGATATGTTTCATAGGTTAAATAGACAGGTTTGTTGATGGATTGGATACAGAGTGTGGGGGGAAAAAAACAGAGTCTGGGACAGAGTCAAGATTTCAGAACTGAGAAAGTAAAACTGTGGAGTTACCATAAACTGAGATTAAAAAAGGCCCCACCCAGGAAGACCAAGTTTGAGGACTTCTGTTTTGAATATGTTGCCTTTTACATGTCTGTTGGATTTCCAAGTGCAAATGCTTAGTAAGTAGTTGAATACAGCAGTCTGGTGTTTAGGAATGTGAAAAAGTTTATTAGGAGTCAGAAGTAATCAAATAAGATGAATGAGAAATTGCCTAATAACAACAGACAGAGGTCTGGTGCAGTTAAGGGAATAAAAGCTTAATTGGCAGTCAATTTAAAAGAAAATAAGACAAGAGTAATTTGAGGTACTATGTACCATCAACTGTTTCAAGGAATTTAGCTGCAGGTGGAGTACAAAGAAATTAGTCAGCTAGGAGGAAACAAGGAGAGCTTTTTGCTTGTTGTTAAGATGGGAAGAATAAGAGTATGCTGGTATTCTGATGAAAATAATTCATTAGAAAACAAGCAGCTAATGATGAAGAAAAGGAGGGAGTTATTGGAATATTATGTTTGAATAGGAAAGAAGAAAGGAGATTTCATGTATAGGTGAGAGACTCAGTATAAATAGGTACACAGAGTTCATGTATGAAACAAGAAGTATACTGGCCCTTAATATATGCTTGCTTTAGAGCTATGAAAACTGTTACTCATATTATCTGGCAAATAAAATTTACATGGTTTGGTTTTGAGCAAATATATATAAATATATATAGGCATAGAGACCACTTTGTGGGTATATATGGTAGCACCAGTCTATGTAAGTTTGTTTTTAAACATTTTTACTTTGGAAACTCAAATTTACAAGAGAAAACAGTATAATAAACCTCTATGTACCATTATC
>NW_011481443.1:0-141 GCF_000754665.1 Bison bison bison | reverse complement strand
GCTTAGTCATTTACTCATATCAGACTCTTTGCGACCCCATGCACTCTAGCCCACCAGGCTCCTCTGTCCATAGAATTCTCCAGGCAAGAAAACTGGAGTGGGTGGCCAGTTTCCTTCTCCAGGGGATCTTCTCAATCAGGG
>NW_011481442.1:4894-7276 GCF_000754665.1 Bison bison bison | reverse complement strand
GGGAGTTACCGTAGGACTCGCAATCTTTGAGTTTTAATTGTTTATTTATTTTTTCTTTCTGTTATGTTGCCCTCTGTGCTTCCAAAGCTCGGCACAGATTCGGCAGTGAGAAGGTTTCCTGGTGTTTGGAAACTTCTCTCTTTTTAAGACTCCCTTCCCGGGACGGAACTCCGTCCTTCCCTCTTTTGTCTCTTTTTTTGTCTTTTATATTTTTTCCTACCTCCTTTCGAAGAGTTGGATTGCTTTTCTGGGTGCCTGATGTCCTCTGCCGGCATTCAGAAGTTGTTTTGTGGAATTTACTCGACGTTTAAATGCTCTTTTGATGAATTTGTGGGGGAGAAAGTGTTCTCCCCGTCCTACTCCTCCGCCATCTTGGCTCCTCCCCTCTGTTCATTTGTTTTTTTATATTCCACGTATAAGTGACATCATACAGTATTTGTCTGACTCATTTCACTTAACCTAATACCTTCTAGGTCCATTTGTATTGTTGCAAATGGTGAAATTTGATTCTTGTTATCACTGAATATATATTCACACACACACAACACACACACACACGTATATATATTTATATCTTGTTTATCTGTTCATCTACTGATGGGCTTTCATGTTCTTCCACATCTTGGCTACTGCAAATAATGCTGCCATGAACAGAGGGGTATATATATCTTTCTCAGTTAGTGTTTTCATTTTCTTGGATAAATACTAAGGAGTAGAATTGCTGGATCACATGTTATCTCTACATTTCATTTTTTGAGGAATCTCTGTACTGTTTTCTATAGCAGCTATACCAGTTTATATTCCCACCAACAGTGCACAAGTGTCGGCTCCTCAACACATATTTGTTGTCTTTTTGATAACAACCATTCTGACAGATGTAAGTTGACATGTCATTGTGGTTTTTATCTGTATTTCCCTTGAAGATTAGTGATGTTGAGCATGTTTTCACATGCTCATGTTTTGGCATGTCTCTTTTAGAAGAATGTCTATTCATATCCTCTGCCATTTTCAATCATTTTTTGTTGAGTTGTATGGGTTCTTTGTATGTTTTGGGTATAAACCTGTTACTGGATATATCATTTGAAAATAACTTCTCCTTTTCAGTAGATTGTCTTTTCATTCTATTCATTAATTCAAACTATTTGTTAATAGTTTCCTTTATGGTACAAAGTCTTTTAGTTTTATGTAGTCTCATATGTTTAGTTTTGTTTTTGTTTCCCTTGCTTGAAGTGATGTGTTTAAAAAACACTGTTACTAAGACCAATGCCACAGTGTGTACTGCCTGTTTTTTCCTAAAAGTTGTATGGTTTCAGGTTCTGCATTGAAGTCTTTAATCCACTTTGAATTTACTTTTGTGCCTAGTGTGAGAAAGCCATCCAGTTTGATTCTTGTGCACGTAGCTGCCCAGTTTTCCCAACACTATTTATTGGAGAGGCTGTCCTTCCCTGCTTCTGCATTTTTGCCTTTTTTGTTGTAGGTTAATTGCCCACATAAGTGCGGGTTCGTTTCCGGTTCTCTGCTCTGTTTCATTGATCTACGCGTCTGTTTTTGTGCCAGTACCACACTGTTTCGATAGTTGTAGGTTTGGATTATAGTTTGAAACCAGAGATTGTGACACGTCCAGCTTTCTTCTTTCTCAAGGTTGTTTTGGCTATTCCAGGTCTTTTGTGTTCCCAGAAATTTTAGAATTATTTGTTATAGTTCTGTGAAAAATTCCATTTATATTTTGATAGAGATGGTTTTGAGTATGTAGGTTGCATTGTCATTTTAACAAGATTATTTATTTTAATCAATGAGCACAGCATACTTTTCTGTTTGTGTCATCTTCAATTTCTTTCATTAGTGTCTTACAGCTTTCTGATTACAGCTTTTTACTTTCCTAGTTATGTTTATTTCTAAATATTTTATTATTTTTGATACAACTGTAAATGGGATAATTTTCTTAATTTTACTTTCTGATTGTTTGTTGTTATTTTATAGAAATGCAACCAATTTCTGCATACTAATTTTGCATCCTTCAACTTTACTAAATTCATTGATGAGCTCTTGTAGTTTTTTGGTGGAATCTTTAAGATTTTTCCATGTATAGTATTATGTCATCTGTAAACAGTGACAATTTTACTTATTCCTTTTTAATTTGGATTCCTCATTTCTTTTTCTTGTCTAATTGCTATGGCTAGGACTTGCAATACAATGTTGGTTAAAAGTGGTGAGAGTGATCAACCTTGTCTTTTTTTTTTTAATCGTAGAACTTTTTTAGATGCTTTTAGCTAGTGCGTGCAGGCGGGCAGGCTCTGGTGAGGGTCCCGGGGAGTGGCAGCCATAAGGTGTGCCCCTGCCCAGGTATCCGAACCTCAGGAAAAAAAAAAAAAAAAAAAAAAG
>NW_011481442.1:1195-2208 GCF_000754665.1 Bison bison bison | reverse complement strand
ATCCTCTGTGGACTTTGGGAGAAAGAAGTGCATGTAAGTTCCTGAGAGCATGTCAGCTCTCAGGAGAGCTGGGTCAAATGCAAGACCAAGACTCTAGAACCTTACGGAAACTTAGTGTGGCATTAGAGCTGGGAAGACTCCCTGCAGGCCCCTGTGGGTCATTTTCTGGGTCAGACTCACTTTTAGCTCCACACTGCCATCGTGTGGTCCCAGGGCAAATCCCAGGTGACTTGTCTTCTTTCCCTTTCAAGTGGGTGAGGGGCACTGGGAAGGTGGCTCACCACACCTCGACATTTCCCCTGGCTCTGCTCTGCTCAAAGCTATCACAATTTTATTTTAGCTCACATATCTTGTTGTCATTGCCCGTAGGAAGCAAAGAAATTTGCTGGTTATCAAGCAGTTTTATTGGCCAGTTTCAACCACATCTTTGGGCTCTGGACTCAAGAGTGAGTTGCTATGGCCTAGACGGAAGCTATAGCTCCTCAGTAGATAGGAATACTTATTTACATACAAAACACAAAGTCATCTAGAAAATTACTGACATAGATCAAACAACATAGAAAGCCATTCTGAGAAATGCCCACAGTCAAGCAATTAACCTCCTCCTGCCATGTTCAACCCTGCCCACCCCATAGTACCCTGCCCCGCTCCCCCACCACAGCCCTCTACTTCCACATGGGCTCACAGGACTGAAGCACAGTAATTCACAGAGTCCACAGGACGGCATAAACAATTCACAAAGGTGCTCAGCCCAGGGACAGTACAGCTCAATTTATCCTGAGTGAGCTGTCAGAGAGCGCCGAAGAATTGATGCTTTTGAACTGTGGTGCTGGAGAAGACTCCTGAGGGTCTCTTGGACTGCAAGGAGGTCAAACCTGTAAATCCTAAAGAAAGTCAGTCCTGAATATTCATTGGAAGGACTGATGCTGAAGCTGAAACTCCAATACTTTAGCCACCTGATGCGAAGAGCTGACTCATTGGAAAAGACCCTGATCCTGGGAGGGATTGAGGGC
>NW_011481442.1:654-1095 GCF_000754665.1 Bison bison bison | reverse complement strand
CTTCTTTTTTTTTTTTTTTTTTTTTGAGGTCCCACTAGCTCCCTCATGCACTCACCCTTTCAGACAAGAATCTCTATATTCAGACCCTCAACTTGCAGAAGAAACCTCTTGCTCTTTGCCCCTCTTTGCTAAATACATCCTCTGTGGACTTTGGGAGAAAGAAGTGCATGTAAGTTCCTGAGAGCATGTCAGCTCTCAGGAGAGCATGTCAGCTCTCAGGAGAGCATGTCAGCTCTCAGGAGAGCTGGGTCAAATGCAAGACCAAGACTCTAGAACCTTACGGAAACTTAGTGTGGCATTAGAGCTGGGAAGACTCCCTGCAGGCCCCTGTGGGTCATTTTCTGGGTCAGACTCACTTTTAGCTCCACACTGCCATCGTGTGGTCCCAGGGCAAATCCCAGGTGACTTGTCTTCTTTCCCTTTCAAGTGGGTGAGGGGCAC
>NW_011481442.1:263-554 GCF_000754665.1 Bison bison bison | reverse complement strand
TCCTGAATATTCATTGGAAGGACTGATGCTGAAGCTGAAACTCCAATACTTTAGCCACCTGATGCGAAGAGCTGACTCATTGGAAAAGACCCTGATCCTGGGAGGGATTGAGGGCAGGAGAAGGGGACGACAGAGGATGAGATGGTTGGATGGCGTCACCGACTTGATGGCCATTAGTTTGAGCAAGCTCTTGGAGATGGTGAGGGACAGGGAGGCCTGGTGTGCTGCAGTCCATGGGGTCACAAAGAGTCAGACATGACTTAGAGACTGAACAACAGAGAGCATGGGACC
>NW_011481442.1:0-163 GCF_000754665.1 Bison bison bison | reverse complement strand
CCATCGTGTGGTCCCAGGGCAAATCCCAGGTGACTTGTCTTCTTTCCCTTTCAAGTGGGTGAGGGGCACCGGGAAGGTGGCTCACCACACCTCGACATTTCCCCTGGCCCTGCTCTGCTCAGAGCTATCACAATTTTATTTTAGCTCACATATCTTGTTGTCA
>NW_011481441.1:14339-15850 GCF_000754665.1 Bison bison bison | reverse complement strand
AATAGATTCATCAGTACCATTTTCCTAGATTCCATATATGTGCATTAATATCTCAGCTGGTAAAGAATCTGCCTACAATGTAGGACATCCCAGTTTGGTTCCTGGGTCGGGAAGATCCCCTGGAGAAGGGATAGGCTACCAACTCCAGTATTCTTGAGCTTCCCTGGTGGCTCAGACAGTAAAGAATCTGATTGCAATGCAGGAGACCTGGGTTCAATGCCTGGGTTGGGAAGATCCCCTGGAGGAGGGCATGACAACTCACTCCAGTGTTCTTGCCTGGAAAGAATCCCTATGGACAGAGGAGACTGGTGGGCTACAGTCCATGGTGTCACAAAGAGTCGGACACAACTGAGTGACTAAGCACAGCAGATGATTTTTTTTCCCTTTCTGACTTACTTCACTCTGTATAACAGGATCTAGGTTTATCTACCTCACTAGATTCAGTTTTGATAAGAATGCTTCATAAATATTCTGCATACTTCATGTAGCCTCCCATTAAGAGGTACACTGACAATTGTCCACTCATAGTAAAGGTGGTGGTTAAGGTCGTGGCCCTCAGAACTCTGTATGTAATTTTAATTTTCTCTTCCTAATTAACAATAAATCTGGGCTTACTTTGGTACCATGTGACTGTCCTGTTCCTCAGTTACCTCTCACCTAAAAAATTCAGCATTATTGTTTCCTGACTCAGTAGTTTTTTCTTCTAATTTTTAAAATCTATTTTCTGATTTAATTGGGGTTACAAAATGATGTCTTTCTAATTCAGTCATCCAGTCTACATTTGTTAGCTGGGATTCTTCTGTAAAGATGAGTTTTTTCTTATCCATAGGATATCACCCAAAAGGGCCAGGTAAAAGCCAGATTCTTTCCCCTCAAATACCAATTTTCAGAGCAAGTTGATATAATAGTTACTTTCAATAGTGGAGAGGTAGATTTATTTGTTTTTTTGGATATCACTTAATTCAGTGTTACTTAAATTTAATGTTTTCCATCCAGTTCTGTCATTTTCTTTGTAATGCTCAAATTTTCTCCGGTTTGGCCA
Organism: Bison bison bison; assembly: GCF_000754665.1. Classification (NCBI taxonomy): domain Eukaryota; kingdom Metazoa; phylum Chordata; class Mammalia; order Artiodactyla; family Bovidae; genus Bison; species Bison bison. The sequence goes on along the minus strand of NW_011481441.1, from coordinate 14,808 downwards.
ATGGGAGTCCCTTTAGTCCTTTAGACATGCTTCCGTGAGTCTTTGATCACTAACTTAAATTCTGACAGACAGTTCCTGGGTTTGTCATACATTTCTCTGCCTTAGTCCTGAAATCAGCCATTTCCAAGGAGCCCTGATCCCTTTTATTAGAGAATGGTATTTAGAAACCAAGATCTGGATGCTGGATGTTAAAAGCAAAATCTAATAGTATTGTATTCCAGTCTGTGAGCTGCAAAATGTAACTGTAATGACCAACTCTCCTGATTTACTTTGAATCTGGGATTTTCAGTGCTAAAACCAGGAGTATCCTAGGCAAACCAGGACAAGTTGATCACCCTAAATTGGTCACATTGATTTTTATTATTATTTTTTCTTGAAGTATAGTTGATTTACAGTTCACGTAGTTAATACCTAGTAATGATTAAGGGAGAATAGTAGAAATTGGGGGTTGTGGACCAGTAGTAGCTAA
>NW_011481441.1:9458-11527 GCF_000754665.1 Bison bison bison | reverse complement strand
ACCTGTGTCTCTTCTGTCTACCTGCATTGGTATGTGATTTCTTTACCACTAGAGCCACCTGGAAAGTCTGCAGCCAGGGTTGTGATCTTCCAAAAAGGGCCATTGTTCCCAAATTTGTCTGCACATTAAAATCCCCTGGGGCTCTTTTAAAACTTCCCAAACCCAAGCCACAGCCCAGATAATTAAATCATTTCAATCTCGGGATGGACACAGGCATTAGAAATTTCAAAGTTTTCCCAATGAGTCCCATATGCATATGCAGTGCCATATGCAGCCAGGATTGAAAACCACAGGGTTAGGATATTTGATGTTTGGATGTTGGGAGAGAGGAGAGAATAATTGTCATTTGCTGAGATTTAAGACTTTCAGCCCTTCATTTTTAAAATCACATTTCCAGTTTATAATTTACAGGGTCAACATTGTCATTTTTCTGAGAAATATATTTCAAAATGGCATGCCATAAAGTACAGTCATGAACCAATTGAAGCTCCCTTAGAGCTCACCAATTATTGCAAGTGCAAAGGACAGTTGAAATGGAGTATAATTATTATGTACCAGACCTAAAAATTTCCATCAGCTGATTTGATTTCATCGTTATATGCATTTGCATGTATGTTTTTCATCAAAGGAGACTAAGTGGGTGGGGAGGGATGCTGACACCTAGCCCAGAGCCACAAAATGGAAGAATATGTCAATATCCTCTAGTCCATTTCTGTCAGAGATCCTCAGGGTACACGGAGGGAATTTAAATATATAAAGGTGTTGGGATTCACTGTTTGCATTTACTGCTCACCTTGTAACCAATCCAAGGAATACCTAAGGAGAAGAGAGGGCTGTTATTTAGCTATTTTAGGGTCTCTCTCCTTCAACTAGAATAAGATTTGAGGGAATAAGGACCGTTCACTATTCTATTTCTGTCCAGCACCCAAGCCAGTATATGAAATGCTGCAGGTGCTCAGAGCAACAATATAGCATACTGGCCAAGATGACCAGCTGTGGAATCAGGCTGACCTAGTCTTGAATTCTGGCTGCATCACTTTTACATGCTGTATGACTTTGGGTGAGTTACTTAACCTCTGTTCCCTGCTCCTCTATCTGTAAAAGAATGGTAATGGTACTTTCTTCATGAGATTGTTGTGATTTATTCAGTGAAACAGTATTTGTGAAGCACTTTGCAAATTGCCTGGCACCTAGTTTGCATGGATTAAGGGGGGAATTATTCTTAATAATCCAATTATTCATTGAAGGAATAAATGGATATCATAGCCTCATTTCCCTTTCCTCTCTTGAGATTAGCAAAGAGTCAAAATAACCTATTCAATTTGGTTTCTGTAAGATTTCAGTACTTCATTTCAGGCAAACAAAACCAAACACACATCGGAGAGAGTCCCTTTTGTGCTGGTGTGGGTGTTTCTCAGCATTTATGTTACAGTCAAATATTACAGCTTCTAGTTAGACGTTTAACTACAATTTGAAGAAAAATGACACATAGGAAACAGATAAGGCCATCCGCTCATTTTGTCACCCTCATAATATTGGTTGCTAAAATAACCCACTTGTCAAATCCCTTTGTACTACTGTCAGAAGTGCTGATGTAAGACATGTTTTCTGAAAATAACCATGATGAGAGGTGTCGCAAATTCAGAGCTTGGGTACAGAAGTAATAGAGTTCCCTCATGAGTTTCTTAGAATAGCTCAGGATCATAAATTGGCCAGACACTTACTGGCTTACCTGTTTCACCTCCTAAAAGGAGAATAGTTTCTAGGTTTTTTTTTTTTTTTTTAAACTAAACTATTATAATCACTGCATAGGATCCTGGATTAGACCCTGCACAGAAGAAGGACATTATTGGAGAAACTGGTGAAATCTGAATTAAGTCTATAGTTTAATAAATAGTATTGTGCTAATGTTAATATCATAGTTTTGATCAATCTACCAGAGTTATATGCATCTTAATGTTAGGGGAAGTTGGGTGAGGGGTTTATGGGAACTCTTCATACTATATTTACAAATCTTCCATAAATCTAAAATTTCAGAATACAAAGTTTTTTTTTGTAATAAAGATGGT
>NW_011481441.1:3731-6991 GCF_000754665.1 Bison bison bison | reverse complement strand
ATATAATCTGGAGAAGGCAATGGCACCCCACTCCAGTACTCTTGCCTGGAAAATCCCATGGATGGCGGAGCCTGGTAGGCTGCAGTCCATGGGGGCGCTAAGAGTCGGACACGACTGAGTGACTTCACTTTCACTTACCTGTTCTTGGTTTCCATATCCAATCCCAAATCATCACAATTCTTCCTTAACTCTTAACAGTGTCCTGAATCTCTGACCCATGTTGTGCAGATCATACTGGATACCAACCCTACTGATTGCACACTAGGATGGGTAGTAACAGCATATGAAGAGTGGTGACAAGATTTCAGGAGTAAAAACCATTCAGAACACAGCATCTCTACCTATACACATGGAATTCTCTAATCCAAAAGCCCAGGCCTGTCTTGCAAGACGAAATGGACAAGTACCCAGAGCCACATAGGGCTTGTTGAATGATGAGCCAGGGTCATATATTTGAAGTGTCTCTGACAGGAGCTAGACTTTAAAAGTCTTGGAGGAGGCAGGCCAAGACCTTGACAATGAAAGGAGAGAAACTCCAAGGCAACCATTTGCCTGAAAGAATATTTGCCCCCAAGGCTCAAGAAGCTCTCATTAATCTTGGTCCCTGAGCTGCCACACTGAGACAGTTTGTAAGACCTTTGTTTTTTGGCAGATTTTAGGATTCTCAAAGACGAGGCTCTGGGAAGTGGTGGTTGGCAGTGGTTATAGTCACCCTGTGCTGTGCTATATACTCGATCGCTCAGTCATGTCTGACTCTTTGTGATCCCATGGACTGTTGCCCATCAGGCTCCTCTGTTCATGGGGATTCTCCATGCAAGAATGCTGGAGTGGCTTGTCATGCCCCTCTCCAGGAGTTCTTCCCAACCCAGGGATCAAACCCAGGTCTTGCAAGTGGATTCTTTACTGTCTGAGCCACCAGGGAAGCCCATGAATATTGGAGTGGATAGCCTATCCTTTCTCCAGGGGATCCTCTCAACCCAGGAATCGAACCGGGGTCTCCTGCATTGCAGGTGGATTCTTTATCAGCTGTGCTACCAGGGAAGCCCTATAATTACCCTAGATTCCCTATACTCTTTGTACTTTAGAATCTAAGACATCTCTCCTTGGGTTATCCTTTGCAGAAAAGAGGATACTTCTCCCAGTATGGAAGTATAGCTATCTGATGATCTAAGATCCTCCCCTAATCATAATAATAGTCAGTAACATTTCATGAGCTACTTATTATGTGCCAGGCACTCTGCCTAGCATTTTGGCCCTGGCTTGTCCTCTTTGATCCTCAAAACAAGCCTGTGAGGTATGTGCTCTTCTTCTTGTCTTCACTGGGGGTAATTGCCAGGTCATTCAGCTTGATAAGGGGTTTGGAAAGTATGGCAACACCCTGCAGCAACCAAATTATTCACTCAAAATAAATAAGGTTTTCCTGGCTGTATTGAGGGGATATTCTTTAAATATTTTTGATTAATAGACTTTCTGTAGGAAAATTTGGTTGACACCCAGGAACATGTATATTGTAGAAAGGAAAGTATGCCAATATATTGAAATTCAGTTATGTCAGAGGTTGTTTCAACCTAAATTCTCCACCCTGCTCATATTCATAGATAGCACTCCTAATTCCTTTTAGCCATACTTTCTTCCCCTCTTGGCCGAGAAGGTATGCCTGCCTCAGACATAATGCTGTAAAGAGCAACATGAGTGAAGAACCTTGGTTTGTTGAATTATAGTCTCCTGTCTGGTAAACTCCTCTTCAGTAGAGACATTTGATATATCCCTGGGTTGGAATGATTGTCAGCAGAATTTTCCAGTAATATTTATTGGACAAATTGAAGGGAATGTAGGTGGGGTCAAGATGGGCTTCCCAGGTGGTGCTAGTGGTAAAGAACCCACCTCCCAATGCAGAAGATGTGGAAGAGATGTGGGTTCAATACCTGGATTGGGAAGATCCCCTAGAGGACAGCATGGCAACCACCTCCCAATGCAGGAGATGGAAGAGATGTGGGTTCGATACATGGATTGGGAAGGTCCCCTGGAGGATGGCATGGCAACCAACTCCAGTATTCTTCCCCAGAGAATCCCATGGACAGAGGAGCCTGGTGGGCTATAGTCTATAGGGTTGCACAGAGTTGCACATGACTGAAGCAACTTAGCAATTATGCAAGCACAAGTACAGATGGGTCAAGAGTGTCCAGAGAAGACCCAGAGAGGGTGTAGTATATTGGGGCAGGGAAGATAGCACATTGGCTCAGGCACACAGGAGATCTGGATTTCAGGAGCATGTCTGTCAGTGATCAGTTCTGCAGCCTTCAGCAAGTCACTTAACCTCTCTGTACCAAATGCCTAATCTGTATAACAATTGGCATTGGACTAGATGTTCTTCAAGATTGCTTCCAGCGCCATGACTTAAGCCGAACCTTAGAATCCTGTCAAAGACCCACAAAGTGCCTGAGGTGGTCCCCTTGGACTTAAAGCCATAATAAGGCATAATAAGGCATAACAGCAAATGCTGCAGCCTTAGACAGTGTCTGGCCCTCCAGATGGGGTTGTGAGACTGATGCTTATTATGTGCCAGGTTTCTCTTTCTCAGAAACAGTTATAGGCTAGTTGGTTTATACTTCCTGGTGAGACCATATAGGTAGGAGTTAAGACCATGAGTTATGGAGTTGGAACTTGGTTTAGTCTGAAGAACAGTTCTGTCATTTCCTAATGGGTGCCTTGGGACAAATTGTTTGACCTCTTTAAACATCAGTTTCTGCCTCTGTAAGATGATGGTAGGACTGACCTCAAAGCCTTGTGAAGATGAAAGGCAGTAATGTACGTAAACCACTTAGCCTAGTGTCTGGCAGAATGGAAGTCCTAGCTCACCTGGGTCTGCCACTACCATCAGTGTGCTTACTGCAGTCAACCTAATTCTTCTAACATGGGCATGATGAAGCTTCAACATTTTCCCTGGATATAGCTTTCTCTTCTGGGTAAAGTTTGAGAAAAGCTTAAGAAGATCTTTCTGGCCTAAAGTAGCTTCAGAGTCAGATCTGGGTTTGGTTCCTTGTTCTGCATCTTACAGCCTCTGGGACCTTAGGTAAGTTATTTTTCTCTGCCCCTTAATTTCTTCATCTGTAAAACAAAAACAAATACGCTGCCTACACCCATGGGTTGTTGTGAATAAAATAATGAACGTGAAGAGCTTAGTGCTATGTCTGACAACCAGAAGGCACTCAGGAAATGGGGGCTGTGGTACTGATGGTGAAAGTAGCAGCTGTAGTCAT
>NW_011481441.1:1963-2069 GCF_000754665.1 Bison bison bison | reverse complement strand
ACTCTTGCGTGGAAAATCCCATGGATGGCGGAGCCTGGTAGGCTGCAGTCCATGGGGTCGCTAAGAGTCGGACACGACTGAGTGACTTCACTTTCACTTACCTGTT
>NW_011481441.1:264-1141 GCF_000754665.1 Bison bison bison | reverse complement strand
GTTTTTTCACTTCCAGCCTTACCTTCAAAAAGATCATCCTCAGTATATGGGGCTGGGGGATGAAAGTCATCACTTGGACCATAGCGAAGCTCGGGGGTGTTAAAAGCTCCAGCGATGATACGAGTCCCAGCGATGATAAGAGCCCCAGCGGTGATACGAGCCCCAGCAGTGTTACTAGCTCCAGCAGTGTTACCAGCTCCAGCTGTGTTATGAGCTCCACTGGTGTTATGCAGTCCAGCAGTGTTATGAGATCCATTTTCCCCAGAATATTCACCTTCCTCCATGGGTTCATCTAAGGCAAAGGTTACTGATACGTTCTTCTTGGGTCTTATTATTACACCTTCTTTCTGTATATCAGCAAGATGGAGGAGAAAGTCAATTGGTGCCCAAAGAGTTTGGAGATTGGTCCCTGAGGTAATAACATTTAATGAGCCACTTACTAGCAGGATTGACTTCAGAGGCTTAGGTTCCATTGAGTGTTGTCCTACATGCTGTCTGTTTTCTTTGGACATTCCCATCTGGGTAGCAAAGCTGGAGAAGATAGAGAGGATAAAGCCATAGTGAAAACAGATGCGAGCTCCTTAATCAAATTCAACTATCCCCCCATCCCTACCATGTGTCTTCAGACAATTAAAGGAACAACAGAGGAAGAGGACATTTAGTCTTTTTATTCCTCAAAACCTTGATCACCTCCTCTTTTTCTTCTTCTTTTCTATATTCCTGTTCTCTCCCACCTTGCTGTATTATTGGAATGATCAGAGAATGGGAAGCAGAGAATGTGGAGCAGCTCCAGGATAGTTATCCATAGAATATTGCCAATAAGCTCCTTAAGGGGCCTGTGTTCCTTTTCTCCTCTGTGTAACAAACCAGAGAATAT
>NW_011481441.1:0-164 GCF_000754665.1 Bison bison bison | reverse complement strand
GTTCTCTCTCTCTCTCTCTCTCTCTCTCTATATATATATATATATATGCTGTTCTTGTTGTTCAGTTGCTAAGTTATGTCCCACTCTTTCACGATGCCATGGACTGTAGCCCACCAGGCTCCTTTGTCCATGGAATTTCCCAGGCACAGATGCTGGAGTGGGTT
>NW_011481440.1:15195-15850 GCF_000754665.1 Bison bison bison | reverse complement strand
ACAGAGAGATGAATGGTGGTTACCGGGGCGGGGAGGTGGAGGGTATGGGGAGATGTTGGTCAAAGAGCACAAAGGTACAGTTCTGCAGGAGGAGTAAGTTCCAGAGATCCAACATGCAGCATGATGACTGTAGCTAATAATACTCTATCGTATACTGGAAATGTGCCAAAAGAGTAGATCTCAGGTGCTCTCATCACACACACACAGACCCAAAAGGTAGCTATGTGCAGAGATCGATAAATAAATTCACGGCTGTTGCTGGCTGGCAGCTGGGATCCCGCAGCCCTTCTCCCCACTTTGTGTGAATGCCTTCCTGGGGCTGATTTGAGCTCCCTCACTATGGGTGCCCAAAGTGCACTTCTGAGGAAGTGACAAGCAAGTAGAAGCTGGATCCTTTTTGACCTGGCCTAGGGAGTCATGTGGCTTCACCTTTCCCATAATCTATTGGTCAGAACACTCACCAGCCCCCCAGATTCCAGGGGAGGGGACAGCTCCCCATCGCCTAGTGGGAAGAGTGACAGTCAGCGTTAGTGAGTGTGGGAGATGGGATACATACATTTTTGTGGCTACGTTTGAAAAATCCATTTTAGTAACCATTTCCCTGTGTATGTGTGTAGCAAATTGTCATGTTGTACACCTTAAACACACGCAATTT
>NW_011481440.1:13898-15095 GCF_000754665.1 Bison bison bison | reverse complement strand
TTGAATTTGTTACAATACTGCTTTGGTGTGTTTTCTTTTGGGGGGAATGGTTGGCTGCGAGGTACGTGGGATCTCAGCTCCCCGATCAGGGATCGAACCCACATCCCCTGCCTGGACATCATTCACACAGGCCTTGATGTGTGTTTTTCCCCAGCTGAGGGGCTGTCCGGAGACATGGTACTGTCCTAGGTCCCCCTGCCCCTGGCAGGGTCCCACTTACTCCCACACCAAGCCTCGGCCAGACCCAAGGGCCAAGCATTTGCAGGCAGCCAGGATGCCTCTGCAAAGGTCACACTCTGATTCCTTTTCAGGACTCTGTTCGAAGTTGGGACTTCACCTCACTCTCTCTAACAAAGGAAACTGGAAAATGTCGCATAAACTGGCTACTGCCAGCTTCCTGGCCCTCCTCCTATCACTGCCGTCACAGTTGAGTTGGGGAGGGGAGGCACCCTCACCTCTTCTCTCCCAGGCACAGACCTCCAGGGGACCACGTGAGACTCATAGTGTGGCAGATGGATTTTTTAAAGGTAGCCACAAAAATGTATGTATCCCATCTCCCACACTCGCTAACGCTGACTGTCACTCTTCCCACTAGGAGATGGGGAACTGTTCCCTCCCCTGGAATCTGAGTGGGGCTGGTGAGCGTTCTGACCAATAGATTATGGGAAAGGTGAAGCCACATGACTCCCTAGGCCAGGTCAAAAAGGATCCAGCTTCTACTTGCTTGTCAGTTCCCCAGAAGCACACTTTGGGCACCCATAGTGAGGGAGCTCAAATCAGCCCCAGGAAGGCATTCACACAAAGTGGAGAGAAAGGCTGCAGGACCCCAGCCACCAGCCAGCATCAGCCGTCAGACATGCTCGTGCACAAGCCTTCAGATGGTCCCAGCCACCAGTCTTCAGGGCTTCCAGCTGAGCCCCCCAGACACCTGCCCTGTCCAAACGTCTGATCCACAGAATCTGCAAGTGTACAATACGATGATTGTTTTAATCCTCTAGGTAGGTTGTGGAAGAGGAGGGTGTGATTGGTCATGCAATCATAGGAACAAAAACACCAGGTTTCCAAGAGCCTGCCACACAGATGAACCTAGAGGACATCACGCTAAGTGAAATAAACCAGACACAGAAAGACAAATACAGCCCGATCTCACTTACAGATGGAACGTCAAAAAGTCAAATACATAGAAACAGAGAGATG
>NW_011481440.1:8645-11103 GCF_000754665.1 Bison bison bison | reverse complement strand
GAAAGTGAAGTTGCTCAGTCGTATCCGACTCTTAGTGACCCCATGGACTGCAGCCTACCAGGCTCCTCCATCCATGGGATTTTCCAGGCAGGAGTACTGGAGTGGGGTGATGACACATACTAGGTGCTCAATAAAAATACATAGATGAGTGCATGGCTTTTCTAAAATGTCAACCTCACCCTTCAGTTCATTGATGACTCCCTTATGTCCTAAGGGTAAAGTTTTCCAGAGGCTACCATGATCTGGTCTCTGCATAGCTCTAGTCACCTCCTGACTCTGTCCATTCCCACCACACACACACACACACACTAAGGCATACATGTAACTACACAGACACACACAGATACACAAATATACTATCATGGAACACACAAACATATCCATGGACATACACAGACCCACACAGATGTACATGGACAAATATGCACACATGTACACATACATGAACACACATACATACAAACACAGACGTATCTATAGACATAAACAGGCACACCAGGAGGACACATATACACAGAAACACACACAGATATACATATACACAGATTCACACAAACAGACATAGGAAGACACATGGACAACACATGGATACACAAATACACACATAGAAACACACAGAGATATGTGTACAGAGACACACACACATTCTAGGCTACACACCACACTCATAACTCATAGACACACCACATCCATTCTCACTTGCAGGATTTTACTACTTTGCATGCGCCCCTCCTTCTACCCAACTGCTCTCTCCTGTACAGCTCCCACTTCTTCCTTAGGTCACAGCTGTGATGTCATCCTCCCCAGAGAGTCAGTATCATATGGTGGTAAAAAATACAGATACAATATTGTAAAGTAATTAGCCTCCAAATAAATTAAATTAATTAATTTTTTTAAAAAGTACAGACTCTGGAGCCAGACTCCCTGAATTCAAATTCTAGCTATGCTGCTTGCTAGCTGTGTACCCTGGGACAAATTACTCGACCTCTCTGAACCTCAGTTTCCTCCCCAGTAAACTGGGAAGGTAATGATAATAGGAGCTGTCTCACAGGGTCATCAGAGTAGGAGTTAATTCCTGCAAAGTGACCCAGAGTGAAGATGAGTTAGTTATTATGGTTATTTCCTGACCACCGCTAAGACTGGATTTAGTGCAGCCACCACTTCTTAGCATCAGCACAGGAGTGTGGAACCATCTGTTTTTTCTCCACAACAGACCTCAGAGACTGTCCCATGCGCTTGGAGCCCCAGTGCCCAGCCCAGAACCAGCACACCAAGGTGTTCAACAAATATTCCCTGAGGGAGAGCACTTCTTTGAGTGAGCCACTGAGCTGCCCTGGGGCTTCATGGTCTCTTCTTTAGAAAGGAAGATCTTTAGACTACAAGTTTCCTAAGGCCCTTCTGGGTCAAATGGTCTGTGATTCTTCAATTCCATGCCTGATCCCCTACGGGAAAAAAAATCACTTCTTCCCTCACTATACCAAAGTTATAATCGATATCTTCATAAAAGCTCTTTCAACTCTTCCAGATCTTTTTCCAAAGGGAACGTGCAAAATGATGGGCATCAAGGGTCCTTAGAAATGAGATCAATCCTGACTGTTCTCTGAGGCCCAGAGACTGAAACTGGCTTGTTCAAGGTCACTCAGCAAGCTAATAGAAGATCTGGGGCCACAATTCGGGGGCATGGTTTACTGCACTAATTTTTTTCTGCCCATACGCACAAAAATGATTTGGGGAGATTCTTTGGCAAAAGCAGAAGAGTGAAAGCTAGCAGAAATTGGATGGAAATTTGAGAGAGGATGAGTCAGATCTCTTTAAAGTATCACTCGGTGCTTTTGCTATGACAGTACCATAAAAATAACATGAGCTAACTGGTTTAGTGCATTCTCGCCACCAGCCAGATACTGCCTTAAACACTTGACACACTTTTTCTCATTTAAGTCTCCAAATAATGTTCTCAGAAGATACTCACTTTACAGATGAGGAAACTGAGGCTGAGAGAAGAAAAGTAACTCTCCCAAAGGTACCCAGATTGTAAGTGGTAGAACCAGGATCTAAAGCAATGTGGTGTGATGATAACTCCAGGTACCCAACTCTGGCATTATCAACACATCTTCTCAAATTAAATTAACATCCCTAGATAGACTGCTGCATATGTCAGAAATGAGTTCACACAGCAAACTTTGAGCCGAGCATTTCTGTGCTGTAACTTTTCCCCTTGTTTTTCCGGTTTTTTGGGTTTTTTTTTTTTTTTGTATGTGATGACTTATAGTGTAGACAATATGTGTGTCTAAGACCCAAACCCAGAGAGGTGGAAGTGGGAAGTGGATTACAGAAGATACCAGTGGTATCATTCAGCTATTGCTAGTAACAAAGCACCTGAACTCTCAGCAACATAAGACAATAAGCATGTATTCTCATAATCACAGGTCTGAGGGTCAGCTGGAGTGGCTTTTTTTTC
>NW_011481440.1:5349-6358 GCF_000754665.1 Bison bison bison | reverse complement strand
TGTTCTTGCATGGAGAATCCCAGGGACGGGGGAGCCTGGTGGGCTGCCGTCTATGGGGTCGCACAGAGTTGGACACGACTGAAACGACTTAGAAGCAGCGCAGAGGAATGATGTAAGGAGGGTTTTTGGAGGAAAACATGGACAGTGGCAGGAACATAATAACACCCTGTAATTCATGGATATTCTCCTCATACATCTCTTAGATTTCTGACGCTCGAGTTGAGCCTTGTATTAAGCCTATACAGGCACCCTCTGCTGCTGTGGCAACCCTGTTCTAAATATCTTACGGCAGCCCTGCTAAAGTGCAGCATTGCAAGTGGGCCCTCAGAAACCCATCCATTCTTTCATTCAATCAATCAATAATTTTTATTAATTTTATTGGAGTATAGTTGATTTACAATGTTGTATTAGTTTCTGCTGAATGATTTTTATTTATAAAAATTACATGCCCAGAACCAGTCCAGACAGTGTGGGAAATAAAAAGAAATTTAAAACACAACTGGTCTCTCAGATAACTCCCAGTCTACCTAGGAATCAATGCCTTTAAGTCTAGCACAAAACTCTGAGAGACAGGAGGGGTCTATAGTGTCCCAGCTCAACTCAAGAAGCTCCCCACTCTATTCCCCATAGATTTATTTCCCCTGCTGAAATAAACCTGGAGACAGGAGGCATAGGGCCTGACCATGCAGGAGGCCAAATCTTTTCAGTTCTAATTATGAGGGGAAAAAATATCTTTTTTTGACTTTAAGATGAAATTCGGCTTCCTGTGTTTTTTGCCCTCCTGGCACGTGCACAGACAGCTGTCACATCTCCCCTGAGCCATGCTTGTGCCCTAAATGGTTGCTCAGACAAGTTCTCACCATCCATCTCCAGGTGCCAGTTTCTTCCCGCAACACTCCTTTTGTGTAAGGTGTATAGGGGACGTCACAAGATACCATATTGATTAATTTGCTAAATCTGTGCTTTCTGGGGTGTTCCGTGGAACACTAGTTCCACAGAGCTTAAGTAA
>NW_011481440.1:3902-5249 GCF_000754665.1 Bison bison bison | reverse complement strand
GCCTGCCTGCAATCGGCACTTAACAAATTGGTGCCCATGGCTTTGACTTTCAATCGCCAGCGCTGCCTATTTGCTACTGGATTTTCTGGCTTCTGGAGCCCACTGTGCCCGGGGAATGGCAGCAGGCAGGAATTCCTAGATATCTAGCGACCCCCTCCCCCTGAGCAGCTGTCAAGCCCTGACTGACAGCCCAGCTCCTCCACCCTCAGTTGGCATAACCGAGTGCCCGATTCCTCTGGCAGTCCCTTTCCATCCCTTCCTCATTTCCCCGCTCCCCTGCTGGTTTTTTCTGCAATCTCCTTCCAAATAAACTATTTGCGTTCAAGTCCCGGTCCAGGCTCTATCATCCTCACCGCCTCCCCTCTGCACCAGACACACGCGAGGCATGGGAAAGGAGGAGGGGGTCTCTCGGGGCACATCAATCACTCCGCAGCTCAGACACCTGGCGTTCCCAAGCCTGGAAGGTAATTCCCAAGGCTGAGAATAACTTGGCAAGCACCCCCAAGTCAAGGGCAGGACTCAGGGCCAAGCTTCTGGGTCACTTTTCTCCATTTTTTACTCTGGGTGTAACCTTGATCCCTCTGCAGAGGTAAACAACAGGGTCTGAATTATTTGGTTTGGAAAAGGAAGAGGCCCCAGGGAGGTAAATGCCGCAGTAATAAATGCAGAGGAGAGACCGCTGTGCACAGCACGCCCGCTTCCCCTCCCTTAGCGCAAACCCGGGGCATCTCTAAAGGCAAAAAGGCATCACTCTTCTCTCCCTCTAGCCTGGGCCTAGAGTGACTGAAGCCGCAAATCACCAAGAAAAGTGCAGAAGAAAGTTCGCCATTTCTTGGAATGGAAATAATAATAAATAATAATAATCTGTTCTGTGTTATTTAGCCAAGACATTTTCTCCGAGGAGTTTTGCACTCAAATTTATTGTAAGTCCCCAAGGTCTGGATATTTTTTAATTAAAACTTTTACTGGGGAAAACATACCCAGAGAAAAAAGAAAAAAAATTAACCCCAGAAGTGAGTTATGTGGAGGTAATCACCATCCTGCCTTTCTTGAGTGTTTGTCTTTTAATTCTTTGCTGTGTGGATGGTTACCCCCTGATCTGTCCTGCAGGGCTGACTGTCCATTGCATTAGAAATGAAACATAAGCACCTATACCGGATGCCCTGGATGAGGGAGGGGAAAGGCGTGGAAATTCATGGACCATTTCCTAAGTGCCAAGCACATCAGACACACATTATGTTCTTAATTCTCACTGCAATCCCAGGACTTGGCATTGAAGTGATTGCTATATGCCTGCTAAGTGCTTTCAAAGTGTTATCTCATTAAATCCTCACGAAGTCCTCTGAG
>NW_011481440.1:264-1176 GCF_000754665.1 Bison bison bison | reverse complement strand
ACCTTCCTGTGTGTGTGTGTGTGTATGTGTGTAAGCATAGCTACACATGTGAGTATAGCTACCCTTGCTCTCTTTTGGTTTTCATTTGCATGGAATATCTTTTTCCATCCCTTCAGTTTTAGCCTATGTGCGTGTTCTTAAACTTGAATGAGTCTCTTGTAGGCAGCATATATAGTTGGGTGTTATTTTTTTATCCATTCAGCTGCTCTATGTCTTTTGATTTGAGAAATTAATCCATTTACACTTGAAATAATTACTGGTACATAAGAACCTCCTAATACCATCTTCTTAATTGTTTTCTGGTTGTTTTATAGTCCCTGTGTTCCTTTCTTCCCCTCTTACCATCTTCCTTTGTGAATCTGATACCTTTTTCTATAGTGGTATGCTTTGATTCCCCTCTTTTCATCTTTTGTGTATCTACTGTAGGGTTTTGCTTTGTGGTTACCATGGGGATTACATAAAACATCTTAGAGTTATAAAAATCTATTGTAAGCTGATAACAACTTAACTCTGATGGCATACAAAAACTCTGCCCTTTCACTTTCCCCCCACATTTTATGTTTTTGATGTCACACTTTACATCTTTTTATACAGTGTATTCATTAACAAATTATTGTAGCCACAGTTATTCTTAATACTTATGTCCTTTAACTTTTATAGTTCAGTGATTAGCATACCACCAGATTACAATTTTAGAGTATTCTGGTTTGGGCTATATACTTATTTTTACCAGTAGGTTTTATATTTTCATGTTTTCATGTTACTAATTATCATCCTTTCATTTCAGCTTGACTAACTACTTTCAGCATTTCTTGTAAGGCAGGTCTAGCAGTAATAAGTGGGCTTCCCTGGTGGCTCAGAGGTTAAAGTGTCTGCCTGCAATGCGGGAGACCTGGGTTCGATCCCTGGGTC
>NW_011481440.1:0-164 GCF_000754665.1 Bison bison bison | reverse complement strand
GATTTTTTTATTCTCCAGCTTTACTGAGATGTGCAAGCTAAAGTCGCCTCATTTGTGTCCGACTCTTTGCAAACCTATGGATTGTAGCCTGCTAGGCTCCTCTGCTCTTGGAATTTCCCAAGCAAGAATGCTGGAGTGGGTTGCCATGCCCTCCCCTCAGGGGA
>NW_011481439.1:17554-17846 GCF_000754665.1 Bison bison bison | reverse complement strand
GGATAAATGGTAGAGTGGAGATTCAAACCCAAAAAGCCTGGTTTACAAAATCGGTACCCTTAACCATTGAGGCATGCGGTTAAATAGTCAGACAAGAACTAAAAGGAGATGGGAAATGGAGGGTAGAAAAGGCACAGGATCAAGGTGAACAGTCAAAAACAGCAAATTTAGAGTGTCAGTTGGTTCAGAAACTTAAAAGGCATCATTGTGAACTGTTCATGTTGTCAACTTAACAAGTATATTAAGGTCTTATTTATAAATGAGTAGGTAAGCTTACAAGCCAATTTACAAG
>NW_011481439.1:15719-17336 GCF_000754665.1 Bison bison bison | reverse complement strand
CAAAAACGAGATAACTATAACTGAGAGACCTGCTTGCGTGCTAAATCGGGTCGGACTCTGTGCAACCCTACAGATTACAGAACGCCAGATTATGGGAGTGGGTTGCCATTCCTAGGGATCGAACCTGCGTTTCTTATGTTCCTGCATTAGCAGGCAGATTCTCTATCACTAGTGCCACCAGGGAAGCCTGTAACTAGAGGTCCCACCTTTCACGTCTTTTACCACGTAAGTGTCGGGGATCTCCCCATGATGCAATCTGCCTGCCAGGGGTTGTCCAACAAACATGGACGTGAAGAGGTTAATGCCGGGGTTCGGGGGTGGAACAAGCGGAAGCGAATAGGATTGTGGGAGCTCCTTTGTACGTCGCCCCAGGGCATCTGGGAAATATGCAGTGCTCTTCTCTATTATGACCGATCCTAAGTAAGGGCCACCGGCTAACTGAGTCTGGCCGCTCCGGCGCAGCTTCTCTCCAAGGCTGGAAAACAGGGGCTGTCAGCCGGCACCAGGAGAGCAGAGGAGGCGGAAGTTTGTAACACTTGTTTTGGGCTGAAGGTGTAGGCACGTCCTGGCCTCCAGTCGCGCTGGAACAGGGGAACCGCAGTGAAAGGGGGTGAGGAGTCGGGGGAACTGACAGCCTGACGGACCCGGCGGCGAGAAGTGATGACAAGGGTGTCGGAAGAGGGTATGTAATTGTGTAGGTGATGAGTGTGTGAATCTTCTTTGTAGTGTTTGGGGATAGGGGAGGTGGCGAACAGATGAATGGAAGGTAAAATCAGCAGAGTGAAAAAACATTTTGTTGGCGGGGCACCGGCACATGCGAATTGTACCTATATGGGATGATTTTATTGGAGTGATTTTATTGAGCCCCTGGTTTCAGATTCTACTTTGGACGAGTTGACTCCCTTTTAACAAATTACCAAGCACTTGCGCTGTTTTGGGTACTGCACTGGAAGCTCTGTGTGAGGAAAGGAATTAACCTTTTTCCTCGACCATTACAGCCTGTCAGTTACAGTATGCATTTGGAGACAGGCAGTTACAATACAAGGAGATAAAGTGTTTTGAAAACCTGTCGGGGGCCACAAACGCTCCAGAGGGTGCCATCTGGGATGGTCTTTGATGTGATGATTTGACATATATTTTAAAGATAAAATACACAGGGGGGAACTATGTGCAGTTTTCTCCAAGCACATTCCCTTCCTGGTTAGCTCAGCTATCTGGAGTGTGACTGAGTATCACTTAAGGCCCAAACTCGTTTATACCTGGTGAGAGCATTTATCCATCACAGTGGTACTTCCAGGACGCCTGCTGGAGAGTCAGTCTTACCAGAGAGCAAGACCTCCCTTTACATGCATAGTCTGCAAGCTCTGCTGCTGCTGCTGCCAAGTCGCTTCAGTCGTGTCTGATTCTGTGTGATCCCATAGAGGGAAGCCAACCAGGTTCCCCTGTCCCTGGGATTCTCCAGGCAAGAACACTGGAGTGGGTTTCCATTTCCTGCTCTAATGCATGAAAGTGAAAAGTGAAAGGGAAGTCGCTCAGTCGTGTCCAACTCTTAGCGACCCCATGGACTGCATCCTACCAGGCTCCTCTGTCCATGGGATTTTCCAGGCAAGAGTACTG
>NW_011481439.1:14290-14879 GCF_000754665.1 Bison bison bison | reverse complement strand
TACACAGCTAGTTATTTATAGAACTCACACTTGTGTCATCACCAAAAAAAAAATCACGTGTTCTAACTTCTGGTAATTATGTTTGAAGTTAAAAAGTGAAAGGACAGTTGGGACAATCTAATCAACACAGAAATAGTTGTATAAGGAGCCAGAACTGAGATAGTGTGATAAGTAGTTTATTTTTGATTTTTTCACCCTCAATGAAATCCTCCCTCTTCAGAAGAAATAATCAGTTTATTCACTCTAGAGCACAAAGGGAACCAGAAACCTTACTGTGCCAGAGATTAACATGAAACCTTATTTTATACATTGACCTAAACAGCCTACTGGAGGGTTGCTGTTGTTGTTAGGCACTAAGTCATGTCCAATTCTTTTGTGACCCCATGGGCTGTAGCCCACCAGGCTCCTCTGTCCATGGGATTCCTCAGGCAAGAATACTGGAGTGGGTTGCCATTTCCTTCTCCAGGGGATCTTCCTCATTAGGGATGGAACGCAGGTCTCCTGCATTGGCAGGTAGATGCTTTACTACTGTGTCACCAGGGAATGGCAGTCCGTAGTTCTGCCTACCCTCCAAACTCTTCCATGGGCC
>NW_011481439.1:12963-14190 GCF_000754665.1 Bison bison bison | reverse complement strand
AATGTCACTCATTCTAGACCTGTTAGTGTTGGCTCCCAAATCTCTCCCCAGGCCAGTTATGAAGCAAAACAAAACCTCAAGACCAATCATGAAGACATACATAAAATGCACACAAAAAAGTCCAAATAAACTGGCTTAGGTCTACTGTGAGCTTTTTCAGTGACCAGCAAGATGCTAGGATGACGAGTGACCTGGATGTTTCAGAAGTCTGAAGGTCTTCCAGTACAAGGGAATCAGCAGGACACTGTAAGGGTGGAAAAAGTTTTCTTCTACTGTCTCAAGGTCCCTGGCTGGGTCTGAAAATTAAGCTGACAAAGACAGATTAACAATAGAGAAGCATACAAATGTATTTAATGTAAGTTTTACATGACATTGGAGCTGT
Source organism: Bison bison bison (assembly GCF_000754665.1). Classification (NCBI taxonomy): domain Eukaryota; kingdom Metazoa; phylum Chordata; class Mammalia; order Artiodactyla; family Bovidae; genus Bison; species Bison bison. The sequence continues at coordinate 13,808 of NW_011481439.1, read as the reverse complement.
CACAGGCAAATAAAGACCCAGAGAAACTGAGTTCAGTATTTTATGCTGACTTCCCAGGTGGCATGACTTAGTGGCTAAACAAACAACAAAATTTTATGCTAGGTTTGACAAAGAGTGGGAAATCATGGGGAAATAAGACAAATTAAGGAGTACAAGGGAAGTATAGTAAACTGGGGGAGACTTAGCAAGTCCTGTTTGTTAGGATTTTCTCTGCATCCTTTTGTATTTGGAGAGAAAAATTATCCTCTCCTCTGGATATAAGGAGGGAACCTCTCACATGAGGATTTTATGACTTGTTTCAGGAGAGAAGAGGGGCAAAGAGGTCAAGTGACCTTGTTTCTACTATTTACTCAAACTCCTTCAGCTTTAAAATATTCAGTATGCCATGGCACCATATTTTGGGGTAGCATGTTCTGAACCCTATCAGTAATCACACACATGACTCTTGAATATCAAATAAATTTCACATATGGTTGATGAGTTGTACACTGATTCCTCCCTTCCTCACCAGTCTTCATCTCTGCCTAATTTGCACTTAGTCTTATAGACAGTATAGTTTTCAATGGAATGTGAGGGGATAAAAAGAAATAAAAGAAACCTGTGTTAGTTTGAACTATGCATCACTGTGTCCTAAGTGATTCCTAAGTAGGAATGATTGAATTTTGTTGCTCAAGCACTCAGTAGCTTATGGATCCTGAGAGCAGACCGATGGATGCTAAAGGGAATTTGCGGCCAGGTGTGTCAGAGCAGCTGAATTCAGATTCAGACAAGATTTCTTCTAATCCAGACTTCCTGCTTGTTACGGCTGATTCCCTAAACAACTTTATTTTTTATTTTTGGCTGCG
>NW_011481439.1:11884-12863 GCF_000754665.1 Bison bison bison | reverse complement strand
TAGTTGCAGCAGGCAGGCTTAGTTGCCTTATGGCATGTGGGATCTTAGTTCCCCGACCAAGGATAAAACCCATGTCCCCTGCATTGGAAGGCAGATTCTTAGCCACTGGACTGCCAGGAAGTCCCTAACTTTAAATCAGTATGTGTCTCTAACCTGAAGTGGAGTGAAGTTTTCAATCTGGCACTTAACCACAAGGTATGGATGTCATTGTTTTCTTTGGAATGTTTTTTCTGAGGATGAGAATTCTTACATCAAATGAATGAGAACTATAAAGGAGAGGGGAGATGGGTAGTTATAGTTAATGTCATGTTGTTTCTTTGAAAAATAAGATTAGAAAAAAAACAGGAGGAAGAGACACAAATATATTCTAGAATCTGGAATCTGCAACTGATGAGCCAGTTGCTAGGTGTATAACTTACTGCTTTTCCCACAGTAGAGGCCTAAACAACCATGTGCCTGCAGCCAGGTTGCCCTTAGATCCTGTGACCTGTTGGAGACAGGAGAGTTATTGCTACTACGTATCATGATGACTTTTCTGTACTTGGTAATATGATGAAGAAACCCTGATAACCTACTCATATATATATATGTATATATACACATACATATACACATACACACACACACATAAATATATGTAGTATCTATGGGAGCATTTTAATAGCTTTCAGAGATCCAAAGAACTCATATAATTGTCTTCCAAAACTGCATGTAAAAGTCTTACTGAAAGCTGGAGATCAGAAGATCAGAAATGGCCTTGCCAGAAATGTGTTTTCTAATTTCAAGGTTCTTAGAGGAGTCATCCGGAGAAGGCAATGACAACCCACTCCAGTACTCTTGCCTGGAAAATCCCATGGACAGAGGGGCCTGATAGGCTGCAGTCCATGGGGTCACTAGGAGTCAGACACGACTGAGCGACTTCACTTTCACTTTTCACTTTCATGCATTGGAGAAGGAAATGGCAACCCACTCCAGTGTT
>NW_011481439.1:7855-11764 GCF_000754665.1 Bison bison bison | reverse complement strand
AGCAGCAGCAGCAGCAGCAGAGGAGTCACCAGTGCGCTGCAGCTGAAGACCACCAGGAACATACCTGTGGTTGAGCAAGTCGGTTGCTTACTTAGTGAGTCAAGGCAGAATGCACACCATGGGGAGCTGGTGAAATATCTCAGAGGGTGTTAGAAAGGACTTATCATAGGATTTGGACTTGTATTAGGTGATTTGGGGCAGAATTTAAAGAAGTGAGGCTTCGTTCTGAATTGCATTGTTAGGAAGCAACAGACTATACATAGGGATAATTCCATGATTGGGTATCTTGATTAATCTTATCTAGCAGCAGCAGCAGCAGCAGCAGGAGAATAGACTAGAAAGAGGCTAATTGGTAAAGTAGCAGCTATTAGCCAGGATAGGAGGGTGTTTTGGCCATTTTATGGTTTGATCAAAGTTGGCATTTTGTCTCTTTTCAGACATGGATGCAGTAGTCTTGATTTTGTCACAGAGTGGCCTTGTTTGATGTTTATGGTCTGTGAAATTGGTTATATTACACTCATCAGGAGAACACCAAGACCTAGCTGAGGGCCAGGACAGCTCCCATATGTCAGTGGCTGCTTTTCTCCTCAGAGTTAGTGCCTAGTCCAGCAGCCTATAGGAGATCAAATTTCCTCTCTGCCAGGAGCTGTATATAGCAGAGAAATGGTTAGATGTATTGAATAGGAAAGATTGAGGGCTGGGTGTAGATGAAAGCATCTAGTTACCCTCTATCAGAACTTAGGGGCCTCAATGAGAAATAACAGTCTTCTAAGGTGTTTTGCTAAAAAAAAGAAAAATCATCGGAGTATACTTCAGCAAGATAAATGGATGAGAGGGAAAACATTGTCTTTCGGAGATGGCCAGAACAGTATGTCTCATCCCATGCTTTCTTCTATAATGTGACCTTGCCACTCTTCCATTGAGAAGTAGGTTTAACGTCCCCTCTGCTTTAAATCTGGACAGACTTCTATTGTCTAAATCAACATAATAGGAAGAAATGAGACTCTGTGACTTCTGAGGCCATAAGAGGCAGCATGGCTTGTGACTTATCTTCAGGGACATTGATCTTTAGAGTCCTAAGCTGCCATGTAAGAAGTCTGACTTCCTTGAGGCTGCCTTGTTTTGAGGAAGCCTAAGCCTATGGTGAGGCTACCTACAGGTCCTCTGGTCAGCAGCCTCAGCTGACGTCCCAGCTAATAGCAAACATCAACCAGAAGACCAGAGAACGAAGACACCTCTAGATGATTAGAGTCCCCAAGCTGTTGTGTCTTCCCAGCTGAGACTCAATACCTCATGGAGTAGAAGCAAGACATCCCTGCCATATCCTGAGTTCCCAAACAGAATCTGAGAGCAAATTAAAATGGTCATTTTGCACCACTGAATTTTGGATTGGTTTATCACAAAGCAACAATAACCCAAACATGGGTAGAAATGTTGGTTAACACCCAAGGAATGGAGTGAAAGGAACAAGGAAGGCAAGTAATTGTAAGAGGGAAAACAGGCTAGTGACAAAACATTTTGCTTTGCATTTGCTGCTGCTACTGCTGGGCTCTTTGATTCCAGAGACCCCAGAGTGGACAGAAAGATGGAAGAGTTTCATTCTAAATGAAACTTCTGTAGACAATAGCATCTTCTTTTAAAATAAGATCTGGAACTATTTAGTTATTTCTTTAATTGAACATCTTGATTAAAACAAACAGAAGTATGTGGAGTTTTTTTTTTTCCCCCTAAGGAAACAAGTAACATTGATTACCAGTGCTTTTTAACCATGGGGCTTCCCTGGTGGCTCAGTCCCTAAAGAATCTGCCTGCAATGCAGAAGATGTGGATTCAATCCATGAGTTTGGAAGATCCCCTGGAGAAGGAAGTGGCAACCCACTCCAGTATATTTCCTGGGAAATCCCATGGACAGAGGAGCCTGGCGGGCTTCAGTCCATGGGGTCACACAGAGTCAGACACGACTGAGCAACTAAACCACCACCACTTAGTAACCAGAGGATGAGAGATGCTGGTCTCCTCTGTATCACTGCATGGGGCTGAAGGAAACCACAGTGTTATTTCCAATGACATGTATAGATGTTTTGTTCTTTTAATCTGACAGAATATGGTTCACTTTTAAAGCTTCTGTATTTGTCTATATGTTATACCCACTGCGTAAGTCATTTAATCTGTAAGTTAGAAGTCCTAGTATTTTTTGAAATTGTGTAATTGGTGAGCGCTCAATGATATTGGTTGTAAATGTTGAGTAAAACCATCAACTGACCTCGTGGTTATGGGTCAAGAGCAGAATGTCGCAATCTCTTGGTTCCTTGTAAAAATGCATGTGAATTTGGTGTTTGACTCTTTCAGTGTGTTCCAGCCACGCTGAACGCCCTTATTGGAACCTTGATCATCCATTTACTACTATTTGTTCTGCTTACTCCCTCTGTACATTCTTCCTTGAAAACTATCCCTATCTGTTCACACATACCCCAGTCTTTTGTAATGCTAAAGGCCCAAGTCAGACAGTACCACTTGTTTGGAAACCTAGATCTCGTGTTCTCTTGGTCACCTTTCCCTGTTTTACTTTTCTGTCACCTTCAGTTTTGCATTGTAGTTATCTGGAACTGTTTCTGACCTTCCTACTAGTCTGTGAGCCCCTGGAAAACAGAATCTATATTAGATTGATTTAGGAGTTCCCCACAACTGCAAGATGGATGTTTTGTTCATCTTTAGGGACTGCAGAGAGGACACCTGAGCCTGGACATGCTAATGAAGATCATACATCTAATTTGTAGCAGAGCTAGGGCCAGAACCCAGGTTTCCTAATTTACAACTTGATGTTCTCTACTAGATGAAGAAGGAAAAGGGGGTAGAGGAAAAGAGGGACGAAGTAGTATGCTTCATGAGCACAAACCTTTGTATCTGTTTAATTCAGTGCTGCATCCCCACTGCGTAGAACAGTGCCTGGCACATAGTGCACACTCAAAAAATATTTACTGAAATAACTAGTGATTGGGGTAAATAGGCATTCAGGTACAGGGATGATGTACAATGACCTTAGGGGGCATAGGTATTGTTTACTTATCACAAGTTCTTATCTCATGTGTTGTCCTGATGCAGGAAAGAATAAACAGAAAGCCCCCCCCCCAAAAAAAATCCAGCTTTTCCTGCACTGGTATTTTCCCACTGCTCTCTTGTACCACTTATCTTTCCCTGGTAGCAATTCTAAGGACTGTCAGACAGCTCCCACTGAGCTCTTTCATCAGCGTTCTGATAAAAGAAAAATATGATGTACCGAACACAAAATGTCTTCATTTTATGTAAAAACCTTCTTGGGAAAGTTAGTATTTCTTTAAAAGATAAAAAAGGCTTAGCTCATTACTAACGGCTGCCTTTTAGTGGCCTTGCTGGGGACATCCCAATGGGACAATGTGGCTGGAATCTAGAGTTGCCAAGAGGGCCTGCTCTCTCAGTAGAGATGACCCCAGGTAATGGAGGCCATAGGTATGGCTGAAAGACAAGAAAGAGAATGGATAAAACCACATACCTTTTAGTCCCCTGTACTCGCTGGCCTGTGGTCATCATCCTGGTAACTCCTACCTCAAATCTCACTAAAGAAAATCACCTGCTGTCCCCTCTCAATCTGATTTCTTCCTCCTTGTCTTTGCTTATTGTGTTCTGAAAAAGGTATCTTTTCCTTAGCTCTATTCCAATCTTTCTTCTCCTTAATTCTTACCCCCAGGGTGAAAGTGATTTTGTACAAATTTATATAGGAAAATCATCTCCTTCTCTGTGATACCTGAAAGTATAGTTTCTAAGATTTAAAATCTAAGGCAGGGATTTCCCTGGTGGTCCAGTGGCTAAGACTCCATGCTCCCAATGCAGAGGGCCTGGGTTTGATCCCTGGTCAGGAAACTATTAATAGATA
>NW_011481439.1:4639-7250 GCF_000754665.1 Bison bison bison | reverse complement strand
TGTACATATAGCCTCTCTTTTCAGATTATTTTCCCATATAGCTTACTACAGAATATTGAGTAGGGTTCCCTGTGCTATACAGGAGGTCCTTGTTGATTATCTGTTTTATATATAGCAGTGTGTATATGTTAATGTCAAACTCCTGATTTATCCCTCCCCCACCTTTCTCCTTTGGTAACCATAAGTATGTTTTTGAAGTCTGTGAATCAGTTTTGTTTTGAGTTGTTTGTTTTGTTTTGGCCACACTGCGTGGCATGCAGGACCTTAGTTCCCTGATTCAGGATAAAACCTGTGCCCCCTGCAGTGGAAGCACAGAGTCCTCACCACTAGACCACCAGGGAATTCCCCTGTTTCTGTTCTGAAATAAGTTCATTTGTATCACTTTTTTTAGATTCCACCTATTAGTGATATCATATGGTATTTGTCTTTCTCTTTCTGATGTATTTCCCTTAGTATGATAATCTATAGATTCATCCATGTTTAAACAGTAAGTACTGTTTAAATGTTAGGTGTTATATCTGTCATTATTATTATTATTATTATTAAAGTTATTAAAACAGACTTTTGTGTGTATGTGCCATCAGGAGCTTAAGGGAAGATGTAAGTGGCACCCCACATGTAATAAATAAGTGTTGAAAGTGAAAGTGTTGTGTAGCTCAGTTGTGTCCAACTCTTTGTGACCCCATGGACTGTAGCCCACAGGCTTCTCTGTCCATGGGATTTTCCAGGCAAGAATACTGGAGTGTGCTGCCATTTCCTTCTCCAGGAGATCTTCCCCACTCAGGGTTTGAACCCAGGTCTCCTGCATTGCAGGCAGATAGGTATTAAAGAAGCCAAAAATGCTGAACAGACCTAAAGAATTAAGAAATTCTAAGGGTGTTTTCAGGAGTTTTAATCTTTCACTAAAAACAAATCTCAGTTACAAGCCATTGCTTGTAATTTTGGAGTTATTCAAGACACAGTTGCCTAATCTAAGATTAGGAAGATTGATACCTGTGTTTTCCTCTAGTTGTATAATTTAATCTCTTACATTTAGGCCTTTGATCAATTTGGAGTTACTTTTTACATACAACATGAAGTGGGAGTCCAACTTCATTCTTTTACATGTTAATATCTAGTTGTTCCAGCTGTTGAAAAGGCTATTCTTTCTTGAGTGGTCTTGGCACCCTTTGTTGAAAATCAATCGCTGTGAAAGTCTGAGTTTATTTCTGGACTGTCAGTTCTATTTCTCTGATCTCTCTGTTCTATTTCTCTGATCTCTCTGTTTAACCTCCCCCAGTACCAGTCTTAATTACTATAGCTTTGGGGTATTTTTTGAAATCATGAACTGTGAGTCATCTTCTTTTTATTTTTCCAAGATTGCTTTGGTTGTTCTGGACCCTTTGAATTTTCATGTGATTTTAGGATCATCTCATCTGTTTCAGCAAGACAGCTAGAATTTTGATAGGGATTGCAGTGAATCTGTAGAAAAATTTATGGAGTATTGCCATATTAACAATATTAAGTCTTCTGATCAATGGGCACAGGATTCTTTATATTTGGGGTCACAAAGAGTCAGGCATGACTGAGCGACTTTCCCTTTCATACTTTCATACATATACAAGTCTTGCACATCTTTTGTTAAGTTGAAAGTGAAAGTCAGTCATGTCCAACTCTTTGTGACCCCATGGATGTTACAGTCCATGGACCAGCTGAGCCACCAGGGAAGCTCAAAAATAGTGAAGTGGGTAGTCTATCCCTTCTCCAGCAGGTCTTTATGACCCAGGAATCAAATTGGAGTCTCCTGCATTGCAGGCAGATTCTTTACCAGCTGAACTACCAGGGAAGCCCCTTTGTTAAATTAGTTCCTAAGTAATTTTTATGCTATTATAAATGGAATTATTTCATTAATTTCCTGTTTGGAGTGTTCATTGCTAGTACAGTTGATTTTTGTATGTTGACCTGAAACCTTGCTGATTTTATTAGTTATAATTGTATTTTTATGATTCCTTTGGATTTTATGTGTAAAATATCATGCCACCTATAAATACTTCTTTTCCAACATAGATGTTTTATATATCTTTTTCTCTTTTCATTGCCCTGGCTAGAACCCCCAACACAATGTGAAATACAAGTGGCAAGAATGGAAATCCGTGTCTTGTTTCTGGTTTTATGATGTGTCTAGGTGTGATTTTCTTTGAGTTTATCTTGGAATTTGTTGAGCTTCACAGATGTATAGATTCATGTTTTTCATCAATTTTGGAGAATATCAGGCATGTTTTCTTCAAATATACTTTCTGTCCCTTTCTCTTTCTCTCCTTCTGGGACTCATTATGTGTATGTTGGTATGCTCATAGGTCTCTGAAGCTCTGTGAATTTTTCTTCATTCTTTTTTCTTTCTGTTCCTCATTCTAGTCAATCTCAATTGACCTGTCTTCAATTTTGATGATTCTTTTTTTCTGCCAGCTCAAATCTGCCGTTAAACTCCTCCAATAAATATTTATTATATATTTCAACTCCAGAATTTCTGTTTGGGTCTTTTAAAAATAATTTGTCTCTTTATTGGTATGACATAAATCAAATCCCTTATGATTATACAGTGGAAGTGACAAATAGATTTAAGGGACTAAAT
>NW_011481439.1:3754-4539 GCF_000754665.1 Bison bison bison | reverse complement strand
AAGAGAGGAAGACAATAGAATGGGAAAGACTAGAGATCTCTTCAAGAAAGTTAGAGATACCAAGGGAACATTTCATGCAAAGATGGGCTCAATAAAGGACAGAAATGGTATGGACCTAACAGAAGCAGAAGATATTAAGAAGAGGTGGCAAGAATACACAGAAAAACTGTACAAAAAAGATCTTCATGACCCAGATAATCACAATGGTGATCACTCACCTAGAGCAAGACATCCTGGAATGTGAAGTCAAGTGGGCCTTAGGAAGCATCACTAGAACAAAGCTAGTGGAGGTGATGGAATTCCAATTGAGCTATTTCAAATCCTAAAAGATAATGCTGTAAAAGTGCTGCTCTCAATATGCCAGCAAATTGGGAAAATTCAGCAGTGGCCACAGAACTGGAAAAGGTCAGTTTTCATTCCAAACCCAAAGAAAGGGAATGCCAAAGAATGATGAAACTACCACACAATTGCACTCATCTCACACACTAGTAAAGTAATGCTCAAAATTCTCCAATCCAGGCTTCAGCAATACGTGAACTGTGAACTTCCAGATGTTCAAGCTGGTTTTAGAATAGGCAGAGGAACCGGAGATCAAATTGCCGACATCCACTGGATCATCGAAAAAGCAAGAGAGTTTCAGAAAAACATCTATTTCTTTTTCTTTTTTTTTTTGCTTTACATTTTTTTTATTTTTTTTTCTAATTTTATTTTATTTTTAAACTTTACATAATTGTATTAGTTTTGCCAAATATCAAAGTGAATCCGCCACAGGTATACATGTGTTC
>NW_011481439.1:265-1425 GCF_000754665.1 Bison bison bison | reverse complement strand
GTTCAATCCCTGGGTCAGGAAGATTCCCTGGAGGAGGGCATGGCAGCCCACTCCAGTGTTCTTGCCTGAATAATCCCCTGGACAGAGGAGTATGGTCCATAGTGTTGCAAAGAGTCAGACACAACTGAAGTGACTTAGCACATTTATCTCAACAGGTATCATGGTTTAGGCAGCTGTGATGTTAAACAATTGCCACTGAAACTTTTTGGCAAATGCCCCCATAGATGCGGCTTTTCCCACTATCTCATGTCCTGCTGAGTCATGTTAAATAACTGCTAGCCATGGGAAGGAGGCTTTTTCATTGGGAGCTGACAGATCTAATAGTGATAGTGCTCTGAGGATGAGAGTTTTTCAGGCTGTTTTGAAACAGTAAAGCATCTGCCTGCAATGCAGGAGACCTGGTTCGATCCCTGGGTCGGGAAGATCCCCTGGAGAAGGAAATGGCAAACCACTCCAGTATTCTTGCCTGGAAAATCCCATGGATGGAGGAGCCTGTTAGGTTACAGTCCTTGGGTTCACAAAGAGTCTGACATGACTAAGCGACTTCACTTCAGTTCACTCACTCTGCCCCCACCAATGACTGTTAGGCTACTGGCTTTCATGGCCTTTTACCATGGGTGTGAGACTGCTGATTTTCAAGACTACCACTGGTCAAGAGAGAGGGGGATTGAAATAGGGCAAGTTAAAAGGCCTCAAAGATCAGCGTTCTTAACAAGACTCAGTAGTTTTCTTGAATAAATGCTCCTCATATTGGTGTCTGCATACTTTTGAATCACTTCCAGAGTTCCAAAAACATTGATTTTAACAGTTTTTGCAAGTGTTCTCATTGCTGTTTTGCAAAAGTGGATTTCCAGAGGTTCCTACCAAGCCATTCTGAAAGCTCCTACTCATAGATTTTTATTCTCTTTAGGGTATAATCGGATCTCCATCTAAGGAAGTGTTCGTCACTCAGTTATGTCTGACTCTTTGCAATCCCATGGACTGTAGCCCACCAGGCCCCTCTGTCCATGGGGTTTCCCAGGCAAGAAATCTGGAGTGGGTTAGCATTTCTTTCTCCAAGGGATCTTCCTGACCCAGGGATCGGACCCAGGGATTGAACCTGGGTCTCTTGCATTGCAGGCGTATTCTTTACCATCTGAGTCACCAGGAAAGCCCTATCT
>NW_011481439.1:0-165 GCF_000754665.1 Bison bison bison | reverse complement strand
CTTGGAGTCACAAAGAGTCGGACATGACTGAGCAACTGAACTGAACTGAATTCTGTAAATTCTGTTTTTCCTGTTGTGTGTTGCCACTGAAGTCTTGCCCAGATACATCACTAAGCTTGTAGCTTAGCTGTCAGCTAAAAATTGGTGGGAGTTTTTCTATAGTGT
>NW_011481438.1:9187-9519 GCF_000754665.1 Bison bison bison | reverse complement strand
TCAATTTTAAATTCACTTTCTCATTCATCTTCACCATCATTATTTTCTTCGGCGAGGTTTTTCTGCTCCACTTACAAATAGCTGTGAAGAGAAGAGAAACGAAAAGCAAAGGAGTAAAGGAAAGATATACCCATTTGAATGCAGAGTTCCAAAGAATAGCAAGAGGAGATAGGAAAGCCTTCCTTAGCCATCAATGCAAAGAAAGAGAGGAAAACAATAGAATGGGAAAGACTAGAGATCTCTTCAAGAAAATTAGAGATACCAAGGGAACATTTCATGCAAAGATGGGCTCAATAAAGGACAGAAATGGTAGGGACCTAACAGAAGCAGAA
>NW_011481438.1:3881-5634 GCF_000754665.1 Bison bison bison | reverse complement strand
GCGACCCTAGGAACTGTAGCCTACCAGGTTCCTCTGTCCATGGAATTCTCCAGGCAAGAATACTGGAGCAGGTTGCCATTTCCTTCTCCAGGGGATCTTCCCACTCAGGGATCAAACCTGCATCTCCTGTATTGGCAGGAAGATTCTTTACCACAGAGCCACCAGGGAAGGCCAATAACCAAATATAGCAATATATTACATGACTTAGCAACTGAACAGCAACAATTAATTACTCTGTCCTAGTAGTGAGTGGTATTTGTTTTGAATCTACAGCTGTGTACCATATATCATCACATGTCTCTGGGCTGATCAGAAGAATCAGTCTTCATTGTGCTTCTAAATCCTATTTACTTAGCTTCCTTATTGTCTCATCTTTACAGTTATCTTTTGACAGTGTTTATCTCTAAATGCTGGTCATGGAAAAGAACCAAATCCAAAGAAGCCAATCTGATATCAGCAATCATATTACTTCCTGTAAACACATAATATTGTTGAGAGAACATTTTCCTAGACTTGTGAACTTGAAATTTACACGAAAATACTGAGATGGGTAAAGGAAAATAACTAATATTTTACTGGGTACTGAAAATTCCTTCAGAAGTCTTTAAAATAGTGATATAAAACAAAATTTAAATTATTTACATATGTAAGTTTTAATCCTATGGCTCTCAAATTTTTTCTTGCACAAAAATCACTTGAGAAGCTTGTTTGAAATGCAGTTTTGTTTTATCAAAGATCAAAATTATGAGACGGAGACCTAGGGACTTGTGTTTATAACAAGTTATTCATGAATGACTCTAATGTTTTTTATCTGTGGTTCAAATTTTCACTACATTTGAAATCAGCAAGCTATGGTGTTCACATTCTCTTCGGTTTACTGAAGCTTCAGGAAATGTAAATAGATGTTGCAAATGTAGACAAGAGTATTCATTTAAAGAGCTACGATTAAAATGTTCTGCCTCATTTTTAGTCAGGTATGGCCTATTTTCCTATCAGAGCATAAATGAATGAATATGGACCTTCTAAGTCATGGATGCTACTGGAGAAACAGCCCCAGAAGTAGTCACTGTGGGATATTTTACTCTGGTGGCTAAAATATAGCATCCATGAGTATATGGTAATAGAATTTTGTGCTGCAGGCATGCACTTAGTAATGAATAAAAGGTCAAGATAAAGTATCTGGATATAACAATGGGTAATTAGAGCACAGTAATGGGAAATTTGGGGCAAGCAATACCTCAAAATCATGATCAGTAAGCAGTAGACATCAGTTAGGTATGTTTTATGGGAAAAGAGTCTTGAATTTATAACAGGACAAGGAAATAGGCAAACTACTAGAAAATAAACTATTACAAATCCATCCACATATGTATCATCATTTTCATTACAAGAACCTGCTACAGATGTGATGACCCATTCTAAACTTATTGTATTTTTCTGTAGCATCCATCACATCATTTTGTGCCTTATTTTTTCCCTCTCCGCATATAACCACTGCCTTTCAGTACTCTTTCTCTTGCCAGTATGTTTAGGCCCTCATGAAGCTCACTGTTCTGAAAACCAGGGATAAAGCAATATCCATCTATGTAACAGGCTAAAAAACTGTATTTTCAAGTCCATATTCCAGAATAAGAATTATTCATATTCATAAGAGTAGACTAGAACAAATACAGACCTTTTTTGGTCTTTTGTCCATACTCCTCAGTTTGTCCTCCTCTTGACATCTCTGGCCACTTCACTTGCTTTTCTTTTT
>NW_011481438.1:2746-2926 GCF_000754665.1 Bison bison bison | reverse complement strand
TCCATAAGCCTCTAATCATTCTCCATCTGAGGGGAGATAGACTGAAAACCACACTCATGGAAAACTAACCAATCTAAGCACATGGACCACAGCCTTGTCTAACTCAATGAAACTATGAGCCATGCCATTTAGGGCCACCCAAGATGAATGGGTCATGTTGGAGAGTTCTGACAAAATGTG
>NW_011481438.1:265-952 GCF_000754665.1 Bison bison bison | reverse complement strand
AAAAGCAGAGACATTACTTTGCCAACTACGGTCCGTCTAGTCAAGGCTTATGGTTTTTCCAGTGGTCACGTATGGATGTGAGAGTTGGACTATAAAGAAAGCTGAGCACCAAAGAATTGATGCTTTTGAACTGTGGTGTTGGAGAAGACTCTTGCGAGTCCCTTGGTCTACAAGGAGATCCAACCAGTCCATCCTAAAGGAGATCAGTCCTGGGTGTTCATTGGAGGCACTGATGTTGAAGCTGAAACTAATACTTTGGCCACCTGATGCAGAGAGCTGACTCATTTAAAAAGACCCTGATGCTGGGAAAGATTGAGGGCAGAAGGAGAAGGGGACAATAGAGGATGACATGGTTGGATCGTATCACCGACACAATAGAGATGGGTTTGGGTGGACTCTGGGAGTTGGTGATGGACAGGGAGGCCTGGCGTGCTGTGGTTCATGGGGTCGCAAATAATTGGACGCAACTGAGCAAATGAACTGAACTGAATGACTTAAAACACAGTTTTCTTCCTGGAGCAGTGAGAGCTGAACTTTTAAAAATAATAAGACAATTTGTCTCCAGTGTAGGTGTGGGTCGGTGGTGGCCTGCTGGAGGGTTAGAGGCACTGAGTGTAGTAGTACATGCATGGGATCTTTTCAGGGAGGTCACTATTATCTTCATTACCTCCACCATAGTTTGAAAAG
>NW_011481438.1:0-165 GCF_000754665.1 Bison bison bison | reverse complement strand
TGTATTTGCCTTGAGATATTTGCCTTGAGAACTCCATGAACAGTATGAAAAGGCAAAAAAGATAGGACACTGAAAGATGAACATCCCAGGTTGGTAGGTGCCCAATATGCTACTGCAGATCAGTGGAGAAATAACTCCAGAAAGAATGAAGAAACGGAGCCAAAG
>NW_011481437.1:33507-33935 GCF_000754665.1 Bison bison bison | reverse complement strand
CAAAGTCTTAATTTATCCCTTGCCTGGTTTTCCCCTTTGATAACCATTAGTTTGTTTTCTATGTCTGTAAGCCTATTTCTGTTTTGTAAATAGGTTCATTTTTATCATTTTTTTTTTTTAGATTTCGCATATAAGCGATATCATCTGATACGTATTTCTTTCCGTGTCTCACTTCCTTAACTCACTATGATGGTCTCAAGTTCCATCCATGCCACCTGTTTTTTTTAAACTTACCCTTCAATGGCTTCTGATTGTTCCCGAAAATAAAACAGAACATGAGGGAAGTGAATTTGCCGTCGATGAGGTTATTTCAAAGTACTTTGTGGGGTGAGTTCTAAGGAGATTCCTGAACAAAGACTTTAAAACCTATCTTGAGCGTTCACAATGCTCTTAAGAGCTGCAAAGGCCGATTGCCTTTTTTTTTTTTT
>NW_011481437.1:28277-29734 GCF_000754665.1 Bison bison bison | reverse complement strand
GGATGAGATGGTTGGATGGCATCACCGACTTGATGGACATGAGTTTGAGGAAACTCCAGGAGTTGGTGATGGACAGGGAAGCCTGGCATGCTGCAGTTCATGGGGTCGCAAAGAGTCAGACACGACTGAGCCACTGAACTGACTATTCTACTTTGTATATATATGGTATTTTGATTATCCATTGATTCATTTACAGAAATTTCTGTGGCTTATGCCTCCTGGCTGGGATTTCCAGGTGGCACTGGAGGTAGAGAACCCTCCTGCCAATGCAGGAGACATAAGAGATCTGGGATTTGATCCCTGGGTCTGGAATATCCCCTGGAGAAGGGAACAGCAACCCACTCCAGTATTCTTGCCTGGAGAATCCCATGGACAGAGGAGCCTGGTGGGCTATGGTTCATAGGATCACAAAGAGTCGGACACGACCGAAGCGACTTAGCAGGTACCTACACCTCTCAGCTACGTTGAATAATTCTTCAGGGGAACACAGGAGTGCAGGCATACCTCTTTGAGATCCCGCTTCCAAGCTGGGTGGATATATGCTCAGAAGTGAAGTTGGATATTGTCTTTTTTTAAAAAGGAAAACGGGCAACAGAGAGTTAAAATGCCCTGCAGCAAATGAAATTGCTGACACTCAGACAGATTTGGGTAAAGATAAGATCAGGATCCCTGGATAAGAGGCTTCCGTGCATTGATTTCCCCAGAGCTTTGTAAACACAAAGAGCTCTGAGCGTTGATTACAGACAGCTATTTGAGTACATGAAGCCCCTGGAAGCCACACAAACTCTGTATTTATCGCACCTCCTGTGACTTCACCTCCATACATTTTTTTTTTTTTTATGTGAATGGTGTTTCCACTGAATGGGCTTTTATTTATTTGGTTTGTTTGTTTGTACTTCTATTATTGTACATGAGAAATGGTATGCCAGATTGTATCTTATGTGGCTTCTAATACTGTACTGAGGAGGAGACAGTGGTCTGTAATGCTCATTTGAAACCAGTCATTATGACAAGGAAGGAAAGTTTGGATAAAGCACAACCAACCATAAACCTCAGTGTGTTACTTCATTAAGGGCTTCAACTCTGAAAATGATTGTCCAAAGAACTGCAGTTTTTTTTTTTTTTCCCCAAAGGCCAAGATTCATCCTGTCTCGAAAAGAGCAGAATGATGCATTTATTTTATTTATTAATTTTATTCAAATATATTTGGTTTACAGTTTTGTGTAATTTCTGCTGTATAGCAAAGTTATACATATATGTACTTTTAAAAATTATTCTTTTCTATAATGGTTCTATAATTGATGCTTTTGAACTGTGGTGTTGGAGAAGACTTGAGAGTCCTTGGATTGCAAGGAGATCCAACCAGTCCACCCTAAAGGAGATCAGTCTTGGATGTTCATTGGAAGGACTGATGTTGAAGCTGAAACTCCAATACTTTGGCCACCTGATGTGAAGAG
>NW_011481437.1:22421-25436 GCF_000754665.1 Bison bison bison | reverse complement strand
AGTGGTAAAGAACTTGCCTGCCAATGCAGGAGACTTCAGAGATGTGGGTTTCCATCCCTGGGTTGGGAAGATCCCCTGGAGGAGGGCAGGGCAGCCCACTCCAGGATTCTTGCCTGGAGAATCCGATGCACAGAGGAGCCTGGAGGGCTGCGGTCCACGGGGTTACAAAGAGACGGACACGACTGAAGTGAATTAACATGCACGCGTGCACTGAGCTGGAGAATCCAGCCTCTGAGACACTTGAGAAGCAGCAGATTCTAGGATCCTGGTTTCTCCCTTGCCTTGTTTTTCTCAACATTTCACTACGTTGTTTATTTTTTTCTAAAACATAAATTATTGGAATAGAGTTGACTTACACCGTTGTGTTGCTTTCAATGATAGAGCAAAGTGACTCAGAGTTATACATATGCAGAGAGCTAAGTGATTCAGTTTTACATATGCATGGTATTCTGTTTCAGATTCTTTTCCCACATGAGTCATGACACAATACTGACCACAGTCTCCTGTGTTATGCAGTAGGTCCTGGTTGGTCATCTGGGTTGCACACAGTAGCGTGTGTGTGTGTTAGTCCCAAGCGGGGCTCCCCCTTAGAAGAATTATGTCAGTACTTCCAGTCGGCAGGTCAGCCTGCAAGGTTGGCATTTGGAGGCATTGGGCGCGCTTCCCTGGGTGGATTCCGATTCAGCAGAACTGCGATCAGACAAGTCTGGTGGGAGGGGGCACCTCCCCTTACACGATTATGCATTCGAGAGTATACAGTGGAGACTTTGCCCAGAGCTGTGCAATCTGGTATGTAAAAGGAGTTCTGATCCATCGCAAAGGGTTGGACACGACTGAGAGACTGAACTGAACTGATCAGGTAGGAAGGCTGGAATAAAGCCAGCGCTCAGATTTAGAAAGCAGAATAGTCACGCTCTTCGTGACAGGTTTCCTAGGAAGGTCATTCCCGTTCTATTTATATTTTTCAGATCGAGATCATAATGATTAATCTCTGCGTAGGCTGTTTGAAGTAATGTAACTGCAGGAGAATTCCACTTGGATATTTAAGGTCAGATAATGCGTTATCGATTTACCCTAGAAGTTGTGTGCTTTAGATGATCAGTAGCATGAAGAAGTGGTCTGATGGTGTGTGATCCACATGCCTGCCTTTCATGTCTGCTCAATATATTCATCATATCCTGATTCCTGGACTAGACATCACTTTAGCATCATTTGTGTGTGTGTGTGTGTGTGTGTACTCAGATGCTCAGTCATGTCCGACTCTTTGTGAGCCCATGGACTGTAGCCCACCAGGCTCCTCTGTCCATGGGATTCTCCAGGCACGAATGCTGGAGTGGGTTGCCATTTCTTCCCCAGGGGATCTTCCCGACCCAGGGATCTCCTGTATCTCCTGCATTGGCAGGCAGGTTCTTTACCCACTGAGCCTTCTGTGCAGATTCCCTAAC
Organism: Bison bison bison; assembly: GCF_000754665.1. Taxonomy (NCBI): domain Eukaryota; kingdom Metazoa; phylum Chordata; class Mammalia; order Artiodactyla; family Bovidae; genus Bison; species Bison bison. The sequence continues at coordinate 23,991 of NW_011481437.1, read as the reverse complement.
TGGCTCGCGCACCTTCACCAAGGCTCCTTCTCGACGCCATCCAAGCAGTGTTGTGTTTCCACACTTGGCTGGGGTAGAATCAGCTGGAGGACTCGTGTCACAAGGCATTTAGTGATTTAATTCCACACGTGTTCACTGTTGTTTGAAGAGGCAAGCTCTTGTTTTGATTCCGTTCAAGCCAAGTGTTTGAGTAGGTATATTTGCATCCTTGAGAGTCTGTTATTTGAATATGTGCCTTGTTACTTGATGGAAAAGGTTTAATAAAGAAAAATGAAATGCAGTTCATATAGGATGCTAAAAATAAAGAGATACGCAGGTACATTTTTAGTTCTTTTTTTTAAAATGGTCTAGGCTTCACTCACCCTTAGAGGTTATATACATTTTTCTAATTTTATTGGAGTAGAGTTGCTTTACAATGTTGTGTTAGTTTCTTCATCAGAGCTATGGAATCCACAAATATAAAACATCTGTTTATCCCAAAATTATGTAGTTTGTGTCTAGTATTTAGTTATGGTAGCAATGAGTTAGGTGCTGCAGATAAATTCCCCCATATAAGATAAATGTATGTCCTATCTTGCGTGTTCCAGACACAAACTTAACTCAAAATGGGTCATAAACCTAAATGTGAGAGCTAAATTATAAAACTCTCAGAAGGCTGCATGAATATTTCTTCATGACCTTGGGTTAGGCGATGATGTCTTAGATATGACATTAAAAGCAGCAGTCACAAAAAAATAAAGAGAAGAATTGGAATTCATCAAAATTTAAAATGTTTGCTCTTCAAGAGACACCATCGAGAAAGTGAAAAGAATTTAAAAATGGAGAGACAATATTGCCAAGTCATGTACCTGGTAAGGGACTTATTCAGAATATATAAATAACTTTGTAACAAAACAGCAAATAAGCGAGTTAAAAACACAAAGGAACTTAACAAGCATTTCTTAAAAAAAAAAGATACACAGAAGGCTGATACTCATATTTTAAAATGTTCAACTTGATTAGCCTTCAAATGAAGCTGTAATGAGAGCACAGATCACACCCACTGGGATGGCTACAGTGGAAAAGCCACAGTCAATAACAAATGTAGATGAACTGAAACTCTCATGTGTCTTTGGGAATGTAAAATGGTATAGTTATTTTGATAGAACAGGCTGGCAGTTTTTCCCCATGTTAAACAGAGAGTTGATTATATGACCCAACAGTTCCCCTCGGAGGTAACTAGCTCAGTTCAGTTCAGTCACTCAGTCCTGTCTGACTCTGTGACCCCATGGACTGCAGCACGCCAGGCCTCCCTGTGCATCACCAACTCCCGGACCTTGCTCAAACTCCTGTCCATCGAGTGGGTGATGCCATCCAACCATCTCATCCTCTGTCATCCCCTTCTCCTCCCGCCTTCAATCTTTCCCAGCGTCAGGGTCGTTTCCAATGAGTCAGTTCTTCGCATCAGGTGGCCAAAGGATTGGAGTTTCAGTTTTAGCATCAGTCCTTCCAATGAATATTCAGGACTGATTTCCTTTAGGATGGACTGGTTGGATCTCCTTGCAGTCCAAGGGACTCTCAAGAGTCTTCA
>NW_011481437.1:18337-22205 GCF_000754665.1 Bison bison bison | reverse complement strand
TCAGCTTTGCAGGATGAAATAAGTTATGGAGATGGTTGGTGGGGATGGTTGCAGAACATTGTGAATGTCCCTAATGCCACTTAGCTGTTGACTTTATTTTTGTTTTTAAATCCATTTTTTAAATTAATTAATTTATTTTAATTGGAGGCTAATTACTTTACAATATTGTGGCGTTTTTTGCCATACATCTTCATGAATCAGCCATGGGTGTACATGTGTCCCCCTGAATCCCCTTCCTGAACCCCCATCCCACCTCCCATCCCACCCCATCCCTCTGGGTTGTCCCAGAACAACCAACTTTGAGTGCCCTGCTTCCTGCATCAAACTTGCCCTGTTCATCTATTTTACATAAGGTTAAATTTTTTTTTTTTGGATGCGGACAATTTTGAAAGTCTTAATTGAATGTGTTGCCTCTGTTTTATGTTTTCTGAGTGTGAGGCATATGGGATCTGAGTTCCCTGAAAAGGGTTGAACTCTCACCCCCTGAACTAGAAGGTGAACTCTTAACCCCTGGACAACCAGGGAAGTCCTGTTAGCTGTTAAACCCAACAGTGTTTAACATGGTAAATTTTTACAATAAATGGATTTTGATGGCAGAGGAGTTATTCTTGCTGCAAAAATCTCCTCCTTCCCGCTGAGTCAGTCTGCAAGATTCAGAGAGCCATGAAAAGACTACTTGTGACTCCCTGAAATAATTAGTTCTGGGACTTTACATCAGGACACTTGGAGCAGGGTGGCCAAAAGCTACCGACCCTGCAGTCATCTCGTCTACCAGCCACATAACTGCATTTGGCTTCTCTCCCTGGTCCAGCCCAGCGTTCAGTAGTCCCTGCTTCTCTCCTGTTGAGGAGCTTGAGGCTCTCCTCAGCAAAGACCAAGCAAACAGTCATAACTATGTGGACCGGGGCTGATAATGACCGATGACTGTGGCTTTACGCAAAGATGTGGGTCCTTGGGCTGTAGCTTGAGTCAGGCAACGGAGTTGTTAAGTGTGGATTTAAATACCGGCTCCAACACTTGTTAACCACAGACACAATATGATGCTTAATCTCTTTAAACCTTAAAATCACAGAAAAATGAAGATAATGGGTTGCTGGGTGTGTATGTGTGTGTGTGTGTGTGTAAGAGGATTGTGAGAACTCAATGAACTTACGTATGATAAGTGCCACCGTACCTGCTGGTCGACGTTCAGTGAATGTTACTTCCGCTCTCCTTCTGTTTATCGTAAATGTCGACTCATCCTGCAGATTTAGATGCTGTTCCAGATTGTTTTGAATGACGTTTCTCATCAGAGCAGGACTTTCATGGTACCTTAGAAGCCGTCCTGTCTATATCCATCTTTGTCTGAGGTTATGTTAACAATCAGCCACTGTTAACATCCCAGAAGTCACATGGGGTGTAGCGATAGGTACTGAAACTTCTTTACCTTGAAAACTATAATTTGACAGTTACTCCCTGTGATTGCAATTACTCTTCTGATTCTGAAACGCCTCTCTGGCTTAATTTGAACCATCATTATCTTTCCTCAAGCATTCTTAACAACATATTGACGATGGGTTCTGTTGTTGTTGTTACTTGGCAGGGTCTTCCACTCTCAAAGACCTTTTCGAAGCCCTAAGACATTTTCATTCTAGAATTAGATTCACAATTTGATGATGTCTTTTTCCATGCCAAAGGGGGAAAACGATCCCGCCAAAGAAAATTATGCATTTGGGGTTGCACTTGATTACTTGGAGGTTATTTGCATAATAACAGGATTTTGTTTGTCAAGAGTCGAGGATGCCGGCTGTTTATTCCCCACTTGAAGTCATAATCTTGTGTGTGACCTTGCCATCATCTCCACGGCAACCAACTGTGCTTCAACAAATTGAGGATTACGGCGGGGATCAAGTGGGAACAAACAGGTGGTACAGGTGGAGCAGATAAATTTCCCCAAAATAAAGATTTTTTGTCGTGGTTAAGTGCAGTACTTGCTTTAAAATATAAAGACATCCTGCTGAAAGTATCCGTTCCATCATGGTTCTCATCAGCCATCAGCTGAGTCCTCCCGGGGCTCGCAGAGAGAGACTAACTTGAATCGCAGTAACTAACCTGCTGAGACAGGTAACAAGTGTCATTTTGACTTGTCGAGATCTTGCTCATAAAAATTCATAAGTGGTGGTGGAGAGGCTTTACGATTCCCCAAACTGGCATTTCTCTGTCAGGCTTTTCTAAACTGACAAAGGCCACGGTCTCTAGACTTCTCTGAGGGGTAGAGATTATTTAAATCTATATTTAGCTCCTTTTCTAATCACACTGAACAGGTAGATGCCCTCCCCAAAGTCATCTGCTTGGGAATAATAACACGGCCCTGATTTTCATTTTGATCTTGTGACTCCACGCTAATCGTCTCTCTGGTCCCCCGTGGTTGGCTATTAGATGGGCAAGAGAAAGTCCAGGCATCTAAAGGAAATATATTTTTTCTGATCCTCACGTAAAACCTTTCCTTTGAAACGTGGTTAGATTTTTTTTTTCTTGGTTTTGTTTAATATGTTGACCAGAGACTTGGGTTTGGGGAAACTAGTTTTCACATATGTAACATGTTCTCATTCAGCATTCTGCAACCCAGGAGATAGGACTGTCAACCCAGTCTACCCAGCAGTCATTGAGATTCTATTCAACACCCTCAAAACACACGCATCCAGCCCAGCTTGTTACTCTCAGAACGCTCAGAAGCCAGGATTACTCATCCCCACGCACTCATAGGAATTCGGGTCACTCACTTTCGTCCTCCAAGCTTGCCATATGAATCAAAAGATCAATACATGGGCACCGTCATTTATCAGACGCTCTCTTGCTAAGTGGCAGGGTGTAGGGGAAAGCGTGAGGAAATGCTGCCTACATTTAAAGTGGCTCTTCAGGGCTGAATTGTCCCCTGTGGTGCTAAAGAACTTGCCTGCCGGTGCAGGAGACATAAGAGATGCAGACTCCATTGCTGGGTCGGGAGGATCCCCTGGAGGAGGGCATGGCAATCTGCTCCAGTATTCTTGCCTGGAGAATCCCCATGGACAGAGGAGCCTGAAGGGCTAGAGTCCACAGGGTCCCAAACAGTCAGGCATGACTGAAGCGACTTAGCATGCATGCAGCACCCAGGTTTATGTGTTGAAGCTTTAGCCCCCCAGAACATTAGAATATGCCTGTATTTGGAGACGGGGCCTTTAAAGGCATAAGTATACACATACACACACACACACCCCCCTATGCATACACTCACAGGTGAATGTGATATTACACTCAATGGAACTTGCTGACTGTGGCTCAGAGGTGATGAAAAGAGAGCGGAATGCTGGGCAGATGAGCAAACACTTTCATCCTGAACATGACAGAGTCTCCAGCCATCTCCAGTGCCTACGAGACACAGGTCACGTGCTCAGTTGTCAGGGCTGGTTCTCTGAAGTCTTGAGTGGAGACTCGTCCTCCCAGTCTGGAGGTGAGAATCATGGATCTGGGTTGAGGAGAGAGTTGAAGGCTGAGGACAGGATGCGACTGAGAGGAAGGGAGGAGTCAGGAGTTGGGTGGCTAAGTACTGGAAGGAATTACATGGACATCACACGTCTTGGGAAAGGATGTACAACCTGGGGACCTGGGTATCCTCCAGGCTGGCGCATGACCCATATCAGCTGGTAGCCTTTTAAGGCTGTTTATACTTCTTTATAAATTATGCTTGCTCCTTGGAAGAAAAGTGATGACCAACCTAGACAGCATATTAAAAAGCAGAGACATTACTTTGCCAACAAAAGTCTGTCTAGTCATGGCTATGGTTTTTCCAGTGGTCATGTATGGATGTGAGAGTTGGACTGTGAAGAAACCTGAGCACCGAAGAATTGAT
>NW_011481437.1:9294-18138 GCF_000754665.1 Bison bison bison | reverse complement strand
GACTGACTCATTGGAAAAGACCCTGATGCTGGGAAAGATTGAAGGTGGGAGGAGAAGGGGACGACAGAGGATGAGATGGCTGGAAGGGATCACCGACTTGAGGGACATGAGTTTGAGTAGACTCAGGGAGTTGGTGATGGACAGGCAGCCCTGGCGTGCTGCAGTCCACAGGGTCGCAAAGAGTCTGGAGCGACTGAGTGACTGAACTGAACTGATACTTCTTTATAGCATTCGAGGTGACAATGATGCTTAGCAGTGGGTACCATGACACACCCCCAGAGTTGGAGTGTGTGACAGATACAATTCCAATTCCAAGCTGCGTGAGCTTTATCCTTCTTTGCCTCTATAATTCCATAACCGAATTGCATTATGAGATAAAATCATCATGCTCCTTTCTATGACACTCTTCCTATGCTATAAATCTTTCTATGACTCTTCCGATATAAAACATAAGAAGCCACACACCTTCCTCAAACCCAAAAGAGAAGCCCAGGTTACTGGTGGACAATCCTCACGGATGTTAAGTCAGCATAGACCTGATGAATCCAGCACAGCGGAGGTGTCCTTCTTCTGCCTGAGGTTACGAGGATGGAGAGGAAAACCCTCCCCTGTTCCTTGCAAGCCTAGGGCTTGAGGAATTTAGGTCGTTAGAGCTTCGCCAGAAAAGTGGGTCACGTAAGAGCAACCGTGGTACTTGATCGGCTTCCTGTGAAGTGAAGGTAGGGGGGACTGAGAGCTTCCTTTCTGTGAGCGTTCTCATTCTGGGTAGCGTAGCGTATAATAGATTTTCTAGTGTGTCGCTGGGAGGTGGAAGTCTTTGACAAAATAGCAGGAAAATTTGTTCTTATCAATGTGCTCTGCAGAGGTGCAAAAATCAAGAAGGATTGGGTGAATCTTCCAGTAGTTCTTAATACAGTATATATATTATATGTCTACATTGCGGATACAGTATATATATATATCAGAAATACAGCATATTGTATTGACAATACAGTATATATATTATATGTATACATTGGGGATGTAATGAGCTTCCCTGGTGGCTCAGCTGGTAAAGAATCTGCCTGCAATGCTGGAGACCTGGGTTCGATCCTTGGATTGGGAAGATCCCTGGAGAAGGGAAAGGCTACCCACTCCAGGATTCTGGCCTGGAGAATCCCATGGACTGTATATAGAGTTCATGGGGTTACAAAGAGTCGGACATAACTAAGAGGCTTTCAGTTTCACTTTTTCACTTTCATACGCTGTGGATGTGGTGTATATATATTGCATACGTATTAGGAATCCATATATATATAGTGTATCTGCATATTATAAAATAGTTCCCCCTTATCCACAGGACATATTGTCGAAGCCCTCCAGTGGATGCCTGAAATCACGGATAATACCAAACCCTCTGTGCGTTATGTTTTTTTCCAATATGTGCACACCTATGATAAAGTTTCAGTTGTAAGTTAGGCACAGTAAAAATATTTGAACTGGCAGCGTTGCTGTCTTCTGCTTTGGGGTCATTATTATGTGAAGTGAGGGCTTGTTGAACATAAGTACTAGAGTACATTACAGGCTGAAATGAGTCAGCTGCTAAGCGAGTAACAGGCAGGAGACGGGGGTGATTCGTGTGGACAGGGGACCACAGTAGTAAGGAAAAAACATTGATGTGTGAATACTTTTCACACATCAGTTTGTTCCAGCACATGCCCAGTTAGAACCGTCTTATGAAAATCGAATATAGTACTTTTATTCTGAACTGCTTTCAATGCCAGTTTCAGGATAATGATTTCAAAGAGCACATTTTATCTGAAATGTGTCATATTTTATATACAAGCTGGTCCCTCTCAGGCATACGTGCTCAGTCACGTCCAAATCTTTGCAACCCTATGGACGGTAACCTGCCAGGCTTCTCTGTCCTTCAGATGCTCCAGGCAAGAATACTGGAGCGAGCTGCCATTTCCTTCTCCAGGAATCTTCCCGACCCACACGTTTCCTGTGTATCCGGCATTAGCAGGTAGGTTCTTTACTGCTAGTGCCACATGGGACCCTATGCAAGCTGGTGAAGGATTTCAATTCTGGGGGAAAAAAAAATCAGGTCCAAAAAGCCCTTCAGGAAGACAATCAACCTACTGAAAATATTTTACCTAAGTATTGCATGCATTTGCACTTCTTTTCCACGTCTCTTGCATAAGTATCTTGGAGAGGAATTCCTGGCACGTAGCAGCATTGTACGTTTGACCTTGCGAAGAATACTCCAGAGTTTCCCCAGGAAGGCTTCCAGTCATTGTCCTTCAAGGGATGTATTAGTGAGTTCCACTTAGGGAGAATTCTACCAGAGTTGTCACCCTCTGTCCCTGCAGTTTTGGGTTGCTGTGTCCTCTTTTTGAACCTTCTTTTGGATTAATTGCATCCTTTTGGTGTTGTGTTTTACATAGATGATCTTTTCGGTATTCTGTCTTATCTCCTGTCTTGATAACATAGATGATAAATAGATAGATAGATAGGGGTTCCTGCTCAAATGGTAAAGAGTCTGCTTGCAATGTGAGAGACCTGGGTTCGATCCCTGGGTCGGGAAGATTCCCTGGGGGAGGGCGTGGCAACCCACTCTGGTATTCTTGCCTGGAGAATCCCATGCTCAGAAGAGCCTGGTAGGCTACAGTCTATACACAGACTTTATCAACCTCCCTGATAGCTCAGATGGTAAAGCATCTGCCGACAATGTGGGAGACCCAGGTTCGATCCCTGGGTCGGGAATATCCTCTGGAGAAGGAAATGGCAACCCTCTCCGGTACTCTTGCCTGGAAAATCCCGTGGACGGAGGAGCCTGGCAGGCTACAGTCCATGGGGTCGCAAAGAGTCGGACACGACTGAGCGACTTCACTTTCACTTTATATATGTAATCCATGGGGTCACAAAGAGTCGGACGTGACTGAGTGACTTTCACTTCACCTTACAGATGGTAGCTAGGTAGGTAGGTAGATAAATAGGTACATACGGATGATAGATGGTAGGCAGGAAGAAAGAAAGATAAATGGGAAGATGATAGATAGATATGGATAGATGATAAAGGGGGAGATACATAGACAGATGGCTCTGTTTTAATTGGAGGATAATTGCTTTACAATGTTGTATTAGTTTTTGCAGTGCAGCAAAGTGAATTAGATATATATATATATATATATCCCCTCCCTCTTGAGCCTCCCTCTCCTCCCCACATCCCACCCCTCTGGGTCATCACAGAGCCCAGTGCTGAGCTCCCTGTGCTGTAGAGTAGCTTCCCACTCACTGTCTATTTTACACACAGTCGTGTGTGTAAAATTGCTCTCTCAGTTTCATCCCACCCTCTCCTTCCCTCCCTAAATCCACAGGTCTGGTCTCTACATCTCTGTCTCTATTCCTGCCCTGCAAATAGCAGGTATAGTTTTTTTTTTTTTTCTTTCATTGCTTTATGGTAGAGATCAAATTCTGAAAGAGAATGGGAATACCAGACCACCTGACCTGCCTCTTGAGAAATCTGTATGCAGGTCAGGAAGCAACAGTTAGAACTGGACATGGAACAACAGACTGGTTCCAAAGAGGAAAAGGAGTACGTCAAGGCTGTATATTGTCACCCTGCTTATTTAACTTATATGTAGAGTACATCATGAGAAACGCTGGGCTGGAGGAAGCACAAGCTGAAATCAAGATTGCCAGGAGAAATATCAATAACCTCAGATATGCAGATGACACCACCCTTATGGCAGAAAGTGAAGAGGAACTAAAGAGCCTCTTGATGAAAGTGAAAGAGGAGAGTGAAAAAGTTGGCTTAAAGCTCAACATTCAGAAAACGAAGATCATGGCATCTGGTCCCATGACTTCATGGGAAATAGATGGGGAAACAGTGGAAACAGTGTCAGACTTTATTTTGTTGGGCTCCAAAATCACTGCAGATGGTGACTGCAGCCATGAAATTAAAAGACGCTTACTCCTTGGAAGGAAAGTTATGACCAACCTAGATAGCATATTCAAAAGCAGAGACATTACTTTGCCAACAAAGGTCCGTCTAGTCAAGGCTATGGTTTTTCCTGTGGTCATGTATGGATGTGAGAGTTGGACTGTGAAGAAGGCTAAGAATTGATGCTCTTGAACTGTGGTGTTGGAGAAGACTCTTGAGAGCCCCTTGGACTGCAAGGAGATCCAACCAGTCCATCCTAAAGGATATCAATCCTGAATATTCATTGGAAGGACTGATGTTGAAGCTGAAACTCTAATACTTTGGCCACCTGATGTGAAGAGCTGACTCATTTGAAAAGACCCTGATGCTGGGAAAGATTGAAGGTGGGAGAAGAAGGGGGCGACAGAGGATGGGATGGTTGGATGGCATCACCAACTCAGTGGACATGAGTTTGGGTAAACTTTGGGAGTTGGTGATGGACAGGGAGGCCTGGCGTGCTGCAGTCCATGGGGTTGTAAAGAGTCAGACACAACCGAGCGACTGAAATGAACTGATGGTAGAGATCTAGCCCATCACTTGTTTTTGTAGGATCTACTCGTTAAGAATGGTTATTTCATTTTTAAATGGTCACATGTTAAATACTAGTTATAAATGCACCTGTATAACCTCCTCCCTCTTGCCTCTTGGTCTACAAAAGCCAAATTGCATCCTATCTGATCATTGACAGAAATGGTCACCATGTCTTCCCTAGATACTCTATTAATAGAACTATACTGTCTTGTATAGTAATCATTTGTTACCTCTAGCTACAGAAATAAATTTAAATTCAATAAAGGTAAAAATTCACTTCCTCCCTCACACTTGTCTCATTTCAAACACCCGATATGTGTATGTGGCTACCATCTTAGATAATACAGAAAGCACGCCCATCATCTCAGAAAGTTCTTCTGAAAAGCTGTTCTCTAGGCAGCTTGAGACTTATCCTTAACATAGCAGAGTCTACCTTACAAAATTATACTGCCTTCAGAAATCTGCACAAACATCATAAGAACCTTACACTAGAATAATTGCGGTAAACACCTCTCTTTCCTTTTCCTTCTCATCATTTGCGGTCCACTTTCACAGGCTTACATCTCACAGCACATTCTTGTCATTTTTCTTTTACAGTGAATACCTGTTAAAAGACACTCAGACAATGTAGATACTTTTTTTTGAAAAAGGTGTTTTATATGTATTTATCCAGATAGTTACAGCTTTGCTTGCAATTCTTTTTGCATAACTGGGCTCTTATGTGCTATTTTTTTTCCCCCTTCTTCCTGAAGACCTTTTATTTTTGTATTTTTTAGCCGTGTCTTGTGGAGTGCGTCTCCTGACAAGGAAGGCCTCAGCTTTCATCATACCTGAAAATGTCTCTCTGTTCTACTTTTAGTTGAAGGGTATTTTCTCTAGACCTCTAATTCCAAGCTGACGCTGTTCTTTCATCACCTTAGAGATATCTTTCCATTTTTCCTGACCCCTTCTCTGTTTCTTGTGGTGAACAGCGAGCCGTAGCTCAGAATGTCATCTGCTCACCTGTAATGTCTCTCTGCTCCCCAGCTGCTGTCAAGGGTGACTCTCTTGTCTTTGGTGTTCAGGGTCATCAGCGAAATTGTCAGCTGTCCTTTCCTTCCATGTTTCTCCTGTTTGTGGTCTGCTGAACACCATGGGTCTGTGTATCAGTATGGTTCATTGGTTCTGGAAAGTTCTTGGAAAGTTCCTTTGAATCTTCCTCTTAGGGACTTTGCTGGAAGTCCAGCGGTGAAGACCGCTTGCTCCCAATGCACGAAGCCCAGGTTCCATGCCTGGTCAGGGAACCAAGGTCCTGCATACTGCGTGTGGGACAGACAGAAAAGAAAAAAATATTAGAGAGGAAATAAAAATGGAGAACCTCTGTACTCAGTCTATGACTCCCTTGCTCCCCTGAATCCTCCCTCCACCCCTACTTTTTTGTTCTCTCTCTTCTGACTCCAATAGAAGGCCTGCAAACTGAAGTAGGGCGAGCAGAGAGCTTGGGAAAGCAGGGAAGAGACTGTCCAAGGTCTTTGAGAGACCACGCCGGCTTCCTTGTGACTCACATCACTGTGGACTTCAGAATGTTTTCTAATTGCTTTATTTTTAGGTGGAAGATAATTTCTTTGACAACATTGTGCTGGTTTCTGCATACATCCACATGAATGAGCCATAGGCATATATATGTCCCCTCCCTCTTGAACCAACACCCCCCCAACCCGCCACCTTTTCTTCCATCCCACCCCTCTAGGTTGTCACAGAAGACCAGTTTGAGTTCCCTGCCTCACACAGCAAATCCCCACTGGCTGTCTATTTACATGGTGGTTTATTTGCTGTAAGTTTGACTCTTATAAGCCCATGGACTGTAGCCTGGCTTGGGACCTGGCAGTGGGAAGTTGCCCCTCGTCTCTCTCTCTCTTCCTTTTCTGTGAAGCCCCTGGTTCTCTCAAGCATGAGAACTTTCCCCTCACACCTGGATACCCCGTGTCTGTCTGCTATGGTCTGTCACATCAGAGCAGTCACCTCACCCCAGGACACCACCTTTGTTTCTGGAGGACTGTTGTCTCCGTGAAACTCAAGGACATCTGTGTACAGTTGCCATCAGATCCACCACTCTGATCCCTACCTTCTGGAAGAGGCTGCCTCCAACGTGGGCAGGAGCTCCTGGCGTTTATCTCTTCTTCCTTCGCTGACATGGGCCAGGCCATCTCTTTCCTTGGTGAAGATTCTTTCTTTTTTCTAACTTTTATTGGAGGAGAGTTGCTTTAGCGTACTGAGTTCATTTCTGCTGTACAGCAAAGTAAATCCGCTATGTGTTGTTCAGTTGCTCAGTCGGGTCCGACTCTCTGCGACCCCATGGACTGCAGCACGCCAGGCCTCCCTGCCCATCACCAACCCCCGGAGTTCACTCAAACTCACGTCCATCGAGTCAGTGATGCCATCCAGCCATCTCATCCTCTGTCGTCCCCTTCTCCTCTTGCCCCCAATCCCTCCCAGCATCAGACTCTTTTCCAATGAGTCAATTCTTTGCATGAGGTGGCCAAAATACTGCAGTTTCAGCTTCAGCATCATTCCTTCCAAAGAAACCCCAGGGCTGATCTCCTTCAGAATGACTGGTTGGATCTCCTTGCAGTCCAAGGGACTCTCAAGAGTCTTCTCCAACACCACAGTTCAAAAGCATCAATTCTTTGGCGCTCAGCCTTCTTCACAGTCCAACTCTCACATCCATACATGACCACAGGAAAAAACCATAGCCCTGACTAGACTTGTTGGCAAAGTAATGTCTCTGCTTTTGAATATGCTATCTAGATTGGTCATAAGTTTCCTTCCAAGGAGTAAGCGTCTTTTAATTTCATGGCTTCAGTCACCATCTGTAGTGATTTTGGAGCCCAGAAAAATAAAGTCTGACACTGTTTCCACTGTTTCCCCATCTATTTCCCATGAAGTGATGGGACCAGAGACTAGGTAGGACTGCCTCATATTTCTAACAAAACTGGCCCACCCGGGTTTTAAAAGTTCACTCCGTCCTCCTCCTGATCCTTAAACCTACAACAGGGTCCTCCCACCCAGACCACTTCCACAGAGACCAAAGTTGACACCAGTCTTTTCCTTCCTGAAAGGAGCTTGCTACTCTTTTTTTTTGTTTGTTTTCCCGTAGAAATAACACTCTGCTCCTTTCTGTCCATATCACAGTGTTGCTGTCTTCCTTCAGGTTCTATCTTCCTTTGCCTAAAGAATCAGGTAACTGCCTCCTGGTCTCCACTCTTTTTTTTTTTTTTTTACTGTAGCACTATGTAGGGGAGGAAAAATAATTTTTCCTCTACTCTTCTACCTTCTTGGTTGAGACCCACTGTAATAAAAGATGGGCTGTCATTGTTGATGTTGGTTAGTTATTTGGTCATGTCCCACTCTTTGTGACCCCACGGAGTATAGCCCACCAGTCTCCTCTGTTCATGGGATTCTCCAGGCAAGAATACTGGAGTGGGTTGCCATTCCCTTCTCCAGGGGGTCTTCCTGACCCAGGGATGGAACCTGCATCTTCTGCATTTGGTAGGTGGGTTCTTTACCGTGAGCCACGAGTAAAGTCCAAAAGACAGATTAGTGGGAGAAGAAAAACAGGCAGAAGTTGAGTAACACGTGTACTTTCTGTATATGTGGGAAATAGCCAAGTAAACAGAAATTCCCTGAACTGGCCCAAGCCATCAGCTCAAAGACCACCTAATTATCACCTGAAATACCATCTCCAACTAAAGACAAAAGAAAGTGTTCAAGCCAGGGGGAGGGGAGCCACGTATGGGGGAGGTTATCGAAGGAGCTTGCCCCTCTTTTACATTTAGTTGATTCTGTTTCTCTGTGTCCTGCGGTTTTCAGGAATCTTTTTTTTTTTTTCTTAATTATGATTTAAAAAACAAATATGCTTCCAACATAGGTTTTGAGGCTTCCCTGGTGGCTCAGATGGTAAAGCATCTGCCTGGAATGCAGGAGACCTGGGTTTGATCCCTGGGTCAGGGAGATCCCCTGGAGAAGGAAATGGCAACCCACTCCAGTACTGATGCCTGGAAAAATTCCCTGGATGGAGGTGCCTGGTAGGCTACAGGCAATGGGACCGCAAAGAGTCATACACAACTGAGCAACTTCACTTCTTCTATAGATTTTGATCAGGAGGATGAGAGTGATGATGTGTCCTGCAGTAAAAGTGGGTATCTTCACTGCTGCTGCTACTGCTGCTAAGTCGCTTCAATCGTGTCCGACTCTGTGCGACCCCATAGACGGCAGCCCACGAGGCTCCCCTGTCCCTGAGATTCTCCAGGCAAGAACACTGGAGTGGGTTGCCATTTCCTTCTCCAATGCATGAAAGTGGAAAGTGAAAG
>NW_011481437.1:3619-9194 GCF_000754665.1 Bison bison bison | reverse complement strand
CAGGGCAAGAACACTGGAGTGGGTTGCCATTTCCTTCTCCAATGCATGAAAGTGGAAAGTGAAAGTGAAGTCGCTCAGTCTTGTCCGACTCTTAGCGACCCCATGGACTGCAGTCTACCAGGCTCCTCCATCCATGGGATTTTCCAGGCAAGAGTACTGGAGTGGGGTGACATTGCCTTCTCCCGGGCATCTTCACAACGATATTTAATTCTGGTGCTTAATTGTGGAGGAAATGAAATTTTCAGTTCCCTAAGTAGCCAACCCAAACACTCATTACTCTGCACCAGGTCGTCTAAAACACTCGGGCCTCTGTGTGCCTGCGTTGCTGTGCCTCTCTCGTTCTGCTAATCAGTCTCTGCGAGGCTGTTCTGACATCACGCTGGGTTAATAATTGCAGACTTAAACTCGGAATCCTTCCTTCTCCCACTCCCTTTGTCCGCCATTCCTCTTCCTCAAACCGCCGAGACTGTTTTTATTCTTCCAGACGGCTAGAAGAATGATCTTGTGACCCCAAAAAACCACAAAAATTCCTTAGTGACGTTCATTCGCTTTGTAGCTAACATACGTTCACTTTGGGGGGGGAGGAAAAGAAACATGAATACTGAAGCATCATCTCGCCCAGAAACATGCTGCATTTGTTCATTTATTTTAGTTTCTTTCCTACACCCTTCATTGCATCTTGTATTTTTCATCATAAAGAGTTTATTTTTTGAGAGAAAGAACAAGGGAGAGCAGAGAACTGTATTAGGTGAGGAAGCCGTTGGACACGTCTATACGCTTAAGGTTGCGCTGTGCGTTAGTCGCTGAGTCTTGTCTGAGTCTTTATGACCCCGTGCACTGCAGCCCGCCAGGCTCCTCTGTCCATGGGGATCCCCCAGGCAAGAATACTGGGGTGGGTTGGCATGCCCTCCTCCAGGGGATCTTCCCCACCCAGGTCTCCCGCATTGCAGGTGGATTCTTTACCATCTGAGCCACCAGGGGAAGCCCAAGAATACTGGAGTGGGTTAGCCTTTCGCCTTCTCCAGGGGATCTTCCCCATGCAGGAGTCGAACCCAGGTCTCCCGCATTGCAGGCAGATTCTTAACCCTCTGAGCCACCAGGTTCCTTACCAGCTGAGCTATCAGGGAGGGTGAAAAAGACTCATCTCTGGTCTGTGTTAACTATTTCCTGCAACCTGTTTAGCTTGATGGCACCTTGGGCATATCTTTTTTTAAAAAAAATATCTGTTAATTTATGTGATTGTGCGAAGTCTTGGTTGCGGCATGTGGAGTTTTACTTGTGGCGCGTGAACTCTTAGTTCCAACATGGGGAGCTACTTTCCTGACCAGAGCTGGAGCCCAAGCCCCTTGCGTTGGGAGCTCAGAGTCTTATCCTCTCGGGGACCACTGGGAAGTCTCCCGTGGACACTTCCAGTTCCTTTTGCCACTCTTAACCCCAATCCCAGAGCCCTCAGGCACGTTTGTCAATGACCGCTTTCTTCTCTTCATTGACTAAATGGGATTTTTTTTTTCTTTTCTCACATTAGCATTGAATAACGAATCCCAATGGTCCATTTTCCAGAAATAGGAGAAAGAAAAAATTTACCCCATTATGCTTTGAATATTAAATATTCTAATATGCATTTTAATAGGAAAATGTGGATGGCCCGATAATATACAACAGTTAGAACGTTCAAGACAAATGAAGAAAAATGGACGTGACGATTAAACTCTGTGACCTTGTAACATGTTGAAAGTGTAATTCTGGCTGAATTCGGAGCTAAAGATTACAGTTGTTAAAGTCTGGCGCTGAAGAAGAGCTATTGTACCGTTTCGCATTATTGAAGGGTATTATCATGCAGAAAGCAGGAGCTGAAAGAATGCAAAAAAAAAAAAAGACATCACCCAAGTTCTGTGAGCTGACATTCACCTCTCAGGACTGACAGAACATATACTTCTCATGGGTATCAATTAAAAAGCGCTGCAGAAATGTATTCAGTGGATATTCACGAATTAGCAGCCTGTTAATTCACCCAATTTTGTAAGTATGACCCACCATCAATATGGAAATCTTTTTCACGCTGCACATGCCCCAGAATGCTACATGTGCCTCGTAGCAGACCATTTTCACTGCAAGGCTGGAGTGGGCCAGGTTAAAACACAGAATCACATTTTAGAGGAATCACATTTAAAAAGCACATCTTTAAATTGCTGCTGAACAGTCAGACAATTAACGCCACACTGTAGGAGAATATATTATCAATGTTTTCAGATGATAATTCATATATGTATATATTTTTTTTCCCCCGGCCCAAAAGGCCCGTGAGCTGTTGTTAGATATGCTTAAAACAATATTCTTTTCCAACAACTGCAAAGGCATTAAGCTTAATTAGCTTCATATCACTGAGAAAAATACTGGGGAGAGAAATTGGAGTCCGGATGGTGACATAAATCCTGAGCACACCGGTCATATCTGAACTTAAGGAGAAGTCTCTTTGTAGCTGTCCAGGCAGACACGTTGTAGGGAGGAAGGAGATTTGCCCTACGGAAGTGAATATTTGTTTCTCAGCATTCTGTCCTTCTTTTCGGTAGAACTCGGGCTTCCCTGGTGGCTCAGCTGGTAAAGAAAACACCTGCGATGCAGGAGACCCCGGTTTGATTCCTGGGTTGGGAAGATCCCCTGGAGGAGGGATAGGCCACCCACTGCAGTATTCTTGGGCTTTCCTGGTGGTTCAGTTGATAAAGAATCCGCCTGCAATGCGGGAGACCTGGGTTCGATCCCTGGGTCAGGAAGATCCCCGTGGAGAAGGAAATGGCAACCCGCTCCAGCATTCTTGCCTGGAGAATCCCATGGACAGAGGAGCCTGGTGGGCTATAGTCCATGGGGTCACAAAAAGTGGGCCACGACTGAGCCACTAACGCTTTCCACTTCTAGGCTATGACGTCACTCGGGACGGTAGTCATATGATTTGACCGTTTTTGTTCCGCATCTTTTAGTATTTCCTTAGTTATTTATTTTTGGTTGCTGTCATTTTATCAGCCCTCTGACCACGTGATAACTTGTTATTTATTTGTCCCTTTCCACTCCTAGACTACAGAGTCATTCCGAGGAAAGGCTGGCCTATGATTTGACTGCTTTTTTTGTTTGTTTGTTTTTTGTGTTGCTGATTATTTGTTTATTTTTGGTTGCTATCCAGTCTTAGTTGCCGTATGTTGGATCTTTCATTGCGATGCACAGGCTTTTCATGGAAGTGCCTAGGTTTTTCTCTAATTGATGGTGCACAGGCTCTGTAGTTATGGCATGAGGCTTAGCTGCCCCCTGCATGTGGGATCGTAGCTCCCCAACCAAGGAGACCCCCATGTCTGCTGCATTGGAAGCATGGAGTCTGAACCACTGGACCGCCAAGAAAGTCCATTGACTTTTTATTTTTAACTTTTTTTTGAAAGTTCTGGAGCCTCACACAGTGCCTGGGTGCCATGTAATAGGTTACTCAGGTATCGTGCAGAGGCAAATTCTGCGACACAGCGGCACGAAACCAGAAATTAACCGCAGAGAAAGAAATGAGACAGAATCACGAGCTCCTGAATACCAAGTCCATGCATTCATTTAATTTATGAGTGCACTTTCCTCCTTGCTTCTCAGCCTCACCAGGAACGCAACGCACGGTAGAGAAACGTGCTCGGTCAAACTCCACGTTCGCTTTCGTCCCTTCTTTCAGCAACCAGTATGGACACGGTGAGGATGGCGGATACGCCAACGGTCTGGGTGTTGGGTTTTTCTCACTAGCATCCTGCCTTCCCTGGGCTGGTGTCTGAGAGCCGAGCTGTCCCACACCCACGTTCCCTGCATTGGTAGAAAAGCACAGCCATGATTGCTCCAGCTAGAAAGGTCAGGGTGTTTCCCTAACTCTCGTGTCTTCGCCGGAGAAGGATTCAACGCCAGGATTCAACGCCAGGGTAGAATCAATGTCTTGGGACCGTTTCTCCATCTCCTGAAAGTTCTTCAGTCCACCCACCTTCCTCTGTTACCATGGTCACTAGTCCCAACCTGTTCATTCTCATGAAGACAGTGTCTTCAGCTGATGCGACATATTCTGAGATGTGAAGTCATACATCTCTTTTCTGATCTTCTTATTCTTTTTTTTTTAATTAATTTTAATTGGAGGCTGATTACAACATTGTGGTGGGTTTTGCCACACATTGACATGAATCACCCATGGGTGTATGGGTGTCCTCCTGCCCCTGTCCCGAACACCCCCTCCCTGTTCCTCTTATTCTTAAAACACTCTTCACATAGCCTTTGCTTGCTTGCTTACTCACTCAGTCGTGTCCAACTCTGTGAAACCCCATGGACTGCAGCACACCAGGCTTCCCTGTCCTTCACTATTGCTCAGACTTTGCTCAAACTCATGTCCATCAAGTCGGTGATGCCATCCACCCATCTCATCCTCTGTTGTCCCCTTCTCCTCCTGCCCTCAATCTTTCCCAGCATCAGGGTCTTTTCCAGTGAGCCTGCTCTTCACATCAGGTGGCTAAAGTTATGGAGCTTCAGCTTCAGCACCAGTCCTTCCAATGAATATTTAGTGTTAGTGTTAAGTTTGAATTGTGTCTCACCCAATAAGAGATGTTAAAATCCCAAGCCCTGGTATTCATGGAAGTGATATGATTTTGAAGCAGGTGGTAAAATTAGCCTTTGTAAATGTTCAGTTTCTCAGAGGCATGTACACAGGAGATACTGATTGTACGGATACAGGAACAACTGAGGAGTAAAACACGGTGACTGTGAGATCAGAAAGATCCCCTGGAGAAGGAAATGTCAACCCACTCCAATACTCTTGCCTGGAAAATCCCGTGGATGGGGGTGCTGGAACACTAAATATTCATTGGAAAGACTTCTATTGAAGCTGAAGCTCCAAAACTTTAGCCACCTGATGCAAAGAGTTGACTCACTGGAAAAGACCCTGATGTTGGGAAAGACTGAAGACAGAAGGAGAAGGGGACGACAGAGGATAAGATGGTTGGATGGCATCACCGACTTGATGGACATGAGTTTAAGCAAGCACCAGCAGATGGTGATGGACAGGAAAGCCTGGTGTGCTGCAGTCCATGGGGTCGCAAAGAGCTGGACATGACTGAGTGATTAAGCAAGCAATAAGGGGCCTCACGAAGAGTGCTTTAAGCATAAGAGGAACAGAGAAGAGGCTGGTAGTCTACAGTCAACGGGATAGCAAAAAGTCAGACACGACTGAGCAACTTCACTTCTCTCCATGATCTATGCACACGTCAGCTCGCATCCAAGCGTGGAGATTAGAGACTGCACCATCCAGTCAGCACCTCCCAGGTCACATCAGCTGTCCATCCCGATCACAGGAGGACCTCTGCAGGTATGGAATTCTGAAGGAGGAGGCCCCAGCGAGGAGAAATCAAAGGTTGCCTTCCCAGAAGGCAGGGGCATGGAACTTCTGTTAGTTCTCTTCATGTGTAGCTGTTAAGTTGTGTCTGACTCTGCGACCCCATGGACTGTAGCCCGCCAGGCTCCTCTGTCCATGGGATTCTCCAGGCAAGAATACTGGAGTGGGCTGCCATTGCCTTCTCCA
>NW_011481437.1:374-2045 GCF_000754665.1 Bison bison bison | reverse complement strand
CATGGACAGAGGAGCCTGGTGAGCTAGCGTCCTTGGGGTCGCAACGAGTCGGACACGACTCAGCAAGTAAGCACATCACACTCACAAACACACACACACTCTCCATCGATGATGAGGAAGGAGAGGGAGATTTGCCCAGAGAGACATGCAGAGAAGAAGGCCAAGAAAAGATGGAAGTGGAGGTTAGAGGGACTTGCCCACCAGCCCGCCAGCCCTGGGAACTGCAGCCTCCACCAGAAATAAGAAAGGGACCCTCCCCTACAGACTTCACAGGGAGAGCAACCCCCCTGACACCTTGGTTTTGGAACTTCTGGCCTCCAGAACTGGGAGAAGATACAATCGTCTTGTGTCCAGACCCCCAGGTGGTGGTAATCAGATACGGGCAGCCACAGTAAACACACCCAAAACCTCCATGCTGCCTTCTCAGGTGACGCCAACACGTCTTTGCCAGGTCCTGGCCACGGGCTGGCTTCCAAACTCAAGGTTCGCCAAGAGCCCCAGAGGCAGTTTCCTGCCTTGCCGAACTCGCTTTTCCTACAAAATCACATATATAACCAGGACCCCACAGACGGGGCCCTTGAAACCTTCAACCATGGGCACAAGGACGGGGAAACAGAATTAGGGGGCGGCAAACCCGGGGAGGCTGAACTGCTCCTTGTCTTTTTTCTCTGCACCCGGGAAAGAAATCAAGTGATCCCAGGCAGGACCCCGGGGGTGCGAGCAGGTGATTCACAGCACAGAGTCAAAAATAAGCCCGTGTCTCACACCACCCTCCCAAATTTATTCTTTTGGCATATAACCACGTTCTGACAAAAACAAGCTTAATGACTTCACACCCTGTACCTCAAGGTACGTGATGGCTTTGTGGGGTAAAAAATATATATATATCGAAAATCAGCCATGCCCCGCACCCTGGATTTGCTGCTTGCTTTTTTACAAAGTGGCATCGATGGTCTTGGAGAAGGAAGTGGCAACCCACTCCAGAATTGTTGCCTGGAGAAATCCCATGGACAGAGGAGCCTGACCCGATACAGTCCATGGGGGTTGCAAACAGTCGGACACAACTGAAGCTCTCTAGTGTTCCTGCTACTGATATCGATGCTCTTAGGAGGTGAGGTTATCAAGGTTCTTGTTATTAAGGTGGTGCAGGCACACGGGGCGTGGGCCAGGACACAGGGCATGCTGTGGAGGAAACAGGTGCAGCTCTGTGTTGCTCTTTCCTTTCACCTTCCCAGGGTCCACACTTGTCCACGCCAGGGGGCTCGCCTGACACTTAGTGTGGGGTGTGGTGACTGGGGAGACCCTGGTTCTAAATAGGAGCCTTCTGCACCACCAACCTTCCTGAGGATGAGTTGGTAATTGCAGCAGTCATCGGGGAGGACGATTATGACCTCTAGTATCTGACGGTCCCAGTCACACCATCCATAGCAATGTAGACAACAATCGTACATGTAGAGATGTCTGAGAAGCTCCCTATCATTCAGGGCAACCGTTTTCTGCAAAGCATGAACATTCTCTTCTCCGGGGGATCTCCCCGACCCAGGGCATCCAACCTAGGTCTCCCGCACTGCAGGCAGATTATTTACCGTCTGAGCCGCCAGGGAAGCCCTGTAAATTGCACAACCAAGGTTAAAACCAGGCACTTCCCTGGTGGCTCAGACGGTCAAGATT
>NW_011481437.1:0-169 GCF_000754665.1 Bison bison bison | reverse complement strand
ACTGAATAGACTGACACATCAGAAGGTTAAAAAACCAGAAACAGTTTGCCCAGGGAGCACTCTTAGCTCCCAGAGGCTGCTGCAGTCCTTGCCCTATGACCCCAGGCATTTCATTTTCTTTTGTTGCTGTTTTTTAAATTTTTTTTTCTTTTGGCTGTGTTGGGTCTTT
>NW_011481436.1:4504-5209 GCF_000754665.1 Bison bison bison | reverse complement strand
TTGGAGAAGGAAATGGCAACCCACTCCAGGGTTCTTGCCTGGAGAATCCCAGGGACAGGGGAGCCTGGTTGGCTGCCATCTATGGGGTCACACAGAGTCAGACACGACTAAAGCGACTTAGCAGCAGCAGCAGCATGACTGGTGTGTTAAATACCATGGGGAGCATTATCAAATATGTCTTCTAGAGTTCTTCTGTGGATGGTTGCTATTAATAGAGATGTGTTAAAAATTATGGAATTCCTACAAACCTGGTGTGTCCTGATGTTACCAAGTCATAATCCTGGTTATTGTAATCCAGTTTCTAACCCATTACATTGTGCTCATGCATGTCACCATATCTTTAAGTCACTCACAGATAGTTCTTGAACTCTGATGGTTTTGCAAAAGTGCTTCCTAGAGGGAAGACCATTTTGAGAAGCACTGGTCTCTGATCAATTTCACATTAGGAAATTTAAAATGAAGTGAAAGTTGCTCAGTCGTGTCCGACTCTTTGCGACCCCATGGATTACACTCCGTGGAATTCTCCAGGTCAGAATACTGGAGAGTAGCCACTCCTCCAGGGGAACTTCCCAACCCAGGGGGCTTCCCTTGTGGCTCAGCTGGTAAAGGAAATTTTAAAATCCTAATGTAAAACAGCTGATGATATCCTAAAAGTGTTTAACAAAAAAGATGAGTTACTGAAACAACTTGTAAATATAGTGTTCA
>NW_011481436.1:0-176 GCF_000754665.1 Bison bison bison | reverse complement strand
ATCACAAAAATGCAGCATGTAACTGGGTCTTGCTGAACTGGGGACTTGCTGAAGTGGGGATTTCCAACTGCCCTTTAGAGTCAATTTTGTATTGTATCTAAGATCACAAAAATGCAGCATGTAACTGGGGCCTTCCTGAACTGGGGACTTGCTGAAGTGGGGATTTAGAACCGCCC
>NW_011481435.1:11302-12958 GCF_000754665.1 Bison bison bison | reverse complement strand
GAGGTTATTTTGGGTACATTTTCAAGACAAAGATGTCTCTTCCTATCTCTGTTTTTCAACATTGCCCTAGAAGTTTTAGCCAGTGCAATTAGGCAAGAGAAAGAAATAAAAAGCATATGATCAGAAAGGAAAAAAATAAAACTGCCCCTATTTGCAGATGATGTTATTGTCTATGTATAAGTCCCAAGGAATTTACAAAATAAATTCTAGACCTAATAAGTGGGTTCAGCAAGGTTCAATGATGAACATATAAAAATCAATTGTATTTCTATATACTAGCATTACAATTACAATAACAGTTACAGTTGTTCAAAAAAAAAAGTGTAAATCTAATAAAGCATACACAGAACTTGTATCCTGAAAAATACAGAGTACTGATGATAGAAATCAGAGATCTAAATAAATGGAGAGACATGCCATGTTGTTCATGGATTAGAAGACTCAATGTAGTAAAGACGTCAGTTCTCCCCAAATTGATTTATATAATTCCTATAAAAATCCCAGCAGGTTTTTTGTAGATATAGATATAGGTATTCTAAAATTTACATGGAAAAAAAAAACAAAAAAAAATAAAATTTACATGGAATGGCAAAGGAGCTAGAATAGCTAAAACAATTTTGAAAAAGAAGAATAAAGTAGAAGGAATCAGTCTGCCTGATTTCAAGACTTATATGACTATAGTAATCAAGACTGTGTGGTGTTGGTGGTGAGATAGATACATAGATCAGTGAACAGAATAAAGAACCTAAAAACAGACCCACATGAATATGCCTAATCGACTATTTATATTTGGGTGTGCTAGGTCTTCATTGCTGTGTGGGCTTTTCTCTAGTCATGGCAAGCAGGGGGGCTACTCTCTAGTTGTGGTGTGTGGCCTTCTCATTGCTGTGACTTCCCTTGTTGTGGAGCTTGGGCTGTAGGCCCTGAGGCTTCAGTAGTTGTGGCTCCGTGGGCTCCAGAGTACAGGCTCAGTAGTTGTGGCGCACGGACTTAGTTGCTCTGTGGTATGTGCTGCTACTGCTACTGCTAAGTCACTTCAGTCGTATCTGACTCTGTGCAACCCCAGAGACGGCAGCCCACCAGGCTCCCCCGTCCCTGGGATTCTCCAGGCAAGAACACTGGGGTGGGTTGCCATTTCCTTCTCCAAGGAAGGAATGTGGTATGTGGGATCTCCCCAGATCAGGGATTGAACCTTTGTCTCCTGCATTGGCAGGCAGATTCTGTATCACTGAGCCACCAGGGAAGCCCTGCCCAATTGATTTTTGACAAAAAGTGTGAAAGCAATTAAATAGAGGAGGAAACAAATGGTGCTGGATCAGTTGAACATAAATAGGTGAAAACAAAAACCAGAAACAAAAATACCTTGATCTAAATATCACACCTTATACAAAAAATAAATCAAATTGATCACAAAGTTAAATGTAGAATTTAAGGAATCTCCACACTGTTTTCCATAGTGGCTGTACTAGTTTGCATTCCCACCAACAGTGTAAGAGGGTTCCCTTTTCTCCACACCCTCTCCAGCATTTATTATTTGTAGACTTTTGGATCGCAGCCATTCTGACTGGTGTGAAATGGTACCTCATAGTGGTTTTGATTTGCATTTCTCTGATGATAAGTGATGTTGAGCATCTTTTCATGTGTTTGTTAGCCATC
>NW_011481435.1:10131-11202 GCF_000754665.1 Bison bison bison | reverse complement strand
CCCAGAGGGATGGTATGGGGATGGAGGGAGGAGGGTTCAGGATGGGGAACACATGTATACCTGTGGCGGATTCATTTTGATATTTGGCAAAACTAATACAATTATGTAAAGTTTAAAAATAAAATAAAATTAAAGCAAAAAAAAATGTAGAATTTAAAGCTATAATTTTTTCAGAATACTAGAAAATCTTCAGGACCTAGAACTAGGCAAAGAATTCTTAGACTTGACACAGATAGTATGATTCATAAAAGGAAAAAAAATGATAACATTGATTCATTTCATTAAAATGAATTTCACACATCAAATTCATTTTACATTGATAAAAATCTTGTTAAGAGACAAGCTGCACAATGGGAGAAAATATTTACAAAGCACATATATATCAAAGGACTATCTGCAGTATATAAAAAATTCTCAAAACTCAACATTAAAAGAACCAAACAATCCAATTGAAAATGGGAAAAAAATGGGCAAAAGACATAAAGAGATATTTCATTGAATAGGATATATAACATGACAGATAAGCACAGGAAAAGTTGTTCAACGTTATGAACCACTGGAAAAATGCAAATTAAAGCCAAATGGGATACTACTACATACCTAAGTAGATAGAATACAAAATGGTGACATCACCAAATGCTGCAGAGAAATGGGGTCACTCATACCTTGCTGATGGGAGTGTACAATGATATAGCCCCTCTGGAAAATAGTTTGATAGTTTCTTAAAAACACTAAATATGCAACTACCATATGTAACCCAGTAATTATACTCCTGGGCATTTATCCCAGATAAACGAAGATTTATGTTCAGATAAAAACATGTACACAAATGTTTATAGCAGATTTATTTCTAATAGCCCTTAACTGAAAATGATGCAGATTCCCTTCATTGGGTGAATGGCTAAACAAACTGGTACATTCATACCGTGGAATACTACTCAGCAGTATAAAGGAATGAACTACTGATGTACACAAATCTTAGATGGATCTCCAGAGACTTATGCTAAGTGAACAAAGCCAGTCCTGAATGGAATTCTCGAGGCCAGAATACTGAAGTGGGTAGCCTTTCCC
>NW_011481435.1:6305-8062 GCF_000754665.1 Bison bison bison | reverse complement strand
CTCCCTTTCTCATTTCAGCAATTGTCAGCGAAACATCTAATTTCAGTTTGTGGGGTCTGCCAATTTAAGTGACTCGTGGAAGAGGATATAGTTAAATCTCTTCAAGATCCTAATAAACAAATTCAGAGCAGAGCTTTTTGAGAATCCCTGCAAGTTATGATAAGTTTTTCTGTAAGTTAGGCATATTAACTAGTCCTCTGCCTGAAGTGCTCAAACTACCCATTTGTTCATATGCAGAAAATGTTGATGTTGAGTTTTGCCTAAGAGGAAGGCTGAAGTTAAAAAAAAACGCCCAGAGCCAGAGATCTGGTTGTCTGATGCCACATTACTCAGTCTATAATGTTCAGCATGCCCTATAGTAAAAGAGATCCAAGGGGCCTGCCCTGTACAAAACTGTTCACCGGCTGCAGAGTTGGCAGGCTCAGCACTGTGTGTTTATTGCTTCTAGTTAGGTGTTGTTGAATCAGTGGCTGACATTGGTGGTGGTTAAAGGAGATAGTTGTGGGCACAGATTCTAGATATAAGCAGTTCTCATAAATGGGAATCCCTAGGGTTATCTTGGAGAAGGCAATGGCACCCCACTCCAGTGTTCTTGCCTGGAGAATCCCAGGGACGGGGGAGCCTGATGGGCTGCCGACTCTGGGGTCGCACAGAGTCGGACACGACTGAAGCGACTTAGCAGCAGCAGCAGCAGGATTATCTCTACTGTGACAGCTTCCCCATGGTGCTATTCTTGAAACAGGTATGGTAGATTGCAAAATTCCCCCCATACTTAGCAACTGTGGAGCTAAGTACAGGATGTGGAGCCTGTGTCTTCATCCTTAGGGTCTTGGCCAGTTTTATGACTTGGTTTGACCATTGTATGCGGTGGAAGAGACTTGGGTAGGTTTTGAAGCTAGAACTGAAGAAGCATTTCAGCTTCAATGCTTGCTCCTTTGGGAATTCTGTCACCATGTAAAAAGGCCCAGGCTCACCTGCTGGAGGATGAGAGGCTATATGGAGGAGAATTAAGGTGCCCAGTCAACCCAAGGCTGACTGTGGAAGCATAAGTGAGTACCCCTTTGAGTTCAGCAGAGTCTGGCCTAGATCAGTAGTAGTATTGCTCAGCTTAGCTCAGCCCACATTGCTGACTCACACAATTATGAACTAAATAAATACTGTTTTAAGGCACTAAAGTTTTGGAGTAGTTTGTTATGCAGCAGTAAATCATTGATACAGTCAATGCTCTGGACCAGTCAAGGCTTGCCTTTGTCCTGTCCTCTGTAACATCCAGGATTCTTAGTAACACTATCCCATTAGTAACAGAAATTGGTGGTTTAGTCACAAGTCATGTCTGACTCTTGCAACCTCATGGACTGTAGCCCATCAGACTCCTCTGTCCATGGGATTTCCCAACCGAGCATACTGGAGTGGGTTGTCATTTCCTTCTCAAGGGGATCTTCCTGACCAAGGAATTGAACCTCCGTCTCCTGCACTGCAGGTGGGCTCTACCTACTGAGCCATCAGGGGGTAATTTAGACAGAAAAGGAGTTTTTTGGCAGGATATTGGATAGCTCAGTGTTTCTTCTTGAAAAGCTGGATAAAAGTCTTAATGCACAGCTAAGGGGCAACACTGCCAGAACTAGAGGCATATCTCAGCATAGAATTGGTCTGGTTGGGATGCTTTAACCGTAGCTACTAAATATTGGATGCCTCCAGGCACAAAACACATTGCCTGCACTGGAGGTTGGGTGTGGTGCTAGGCACCTTGCTGCCCC
>NW_011481435.1:4553-6205 GCF_000754665.1 Bison bison bison | reverse complement strand
GGGCTCACTGGGGTTACTATTGTTTCCAGAAAACAATGATCTAGTCTTCCTGCTACTTCACATCACTCATTACTGGTTAAAATGCCTGTGTGTTGTGTCTGGCCAAGCTTAGGTGCTATGCCCATACCCTGATTGAGAAGAAATCATGAAAGTGGATATCTGACATTTTTAGCCTATTTGACTGAAGACAGGTGAAAAGTTTCATAAACACTGGCAAGGGTTTCTGATGCTGGGCAGCCAAAAGAGAAGTGGCAAATGTTGATCAGTTTCTGTTCTATACTCTGGTTGTCTCAGCTGGTTACAGCATAGTTAGGATGGAGCCAGTTTGTGGTTTGTTTCTTGGGTCTATTGAGAGAATATACTCAGTTTTGAGGCTGAACCCTTTATACTTGCTCCTTCTCTTACAAATGTGTGTCCATGATGAATTGGAAGGCCAGGGAATTGTGGGGCCCAATTTGTATTATCTGTGGCTGCCAAGGTACAGATAGTGTGTATCTTTGAGTTGGTGCACCCAGAGAGATGCCATTCACTGCCATAGAGTGCCATCTAAGAGGACTGAATGGGTGGTATCTTAGTGAACATAAGGGGTTGACTGTTTGTTCAGTGAATTTCGTTCACGTGACGTCTGTAATAGAAATTGTTGAGAGGCAAGGTTTTTAAATTCAGATGGTTTCTTATTTTTCAGAATTTCTCTAATAACGTTTCTAAACTCTGAAGTACCTATCTGCAAAACCATTCATGTAGGATTAGTTTCAGTGTTAGAAATGAAACATAAAGGAGAAAAGGATTCTGCCTGGAGGGTGGGTAGTAGCTGTTTGAGAAATGTTCATCCTTTTTCCTCAAACTTCTTAGATACACCTCAATCACATTATGTCTTAGCTCAGGCTGCTGTAACAAAATAACACAAAGTGAGTGGCTTATAAACAACAGAAATTTACTTCTCACATTTCTAAGGGCTGGAAGTCTGAGATAAGGGTGCTAACATGACTGTGTTCTGGTGATGGCCCTCTTTTGGGTTGCAGACTGCCAACTTCTATCTGTGTCTTCACATCGTGGAGGAAGCGAGCTCTCTTCTGACTATGAGTACGGATTCCATTCATGAGAGCTTTACCTTCTGGACCTCCTCACATCCTAATCACCTTTCAAAGGCCCCATCTCCTAATACTATTACACTGGGGAGGTAGGGTTTTAACATGAAATTGAGGGGGTCACAGACATTCAGTCTATAACAGATTATAAACCCTTTGAGGGCAGGGACTCTTCTTTCTGTGTCGAGTATCTCTAAGTTGTCAAATCTCTAAGCATGGCTTGTGATGGATAGGATGTCTTGGGAGAAATCAGGACCTAGGTCTCAGCTTATCCATTGTGGTGGGAGCATCAGTTAAGGGGAGATGGGTGGATGTATCAGGTCAGGCAATGCAGAGTCTATCTGGGCTGATGAATTAGTGTCTATAGGTGATTCAAGGGAGGAGCTAGGCTATCCTAGGATGTCCTAGGGATGTCCTTTCAGGCAAACACAGCTCAGTGGCAGGTGATCTAAGAGCAAGGATGTTTGGGAATCAGGGAAGTGTCAGCGGGCATCTGGGGATGAGTTGCAGGACAAGGACAGATAGGATGAGAGCAAGGCCAGCTTTCAGTGATGGATGTCTGTC
>NW_011481435.1:1951-3448 GCF_000754665.1 Bison bison bison | reverse complement strand
GAGTGGGGTGTCATTGCCTTCTCCAGTTCCTCTAGCTAAGGCACTAGTTTCTTCCTTTGTCTCTCTCTCTCTCTCTCTCTTTGGCACTAGTTTCTTTAAAAAAAGAAATGTGTGTGTATGTGCACAAGTGTGTGTAAAATAAAAGATATAAAATATAGAATGGACTGAAATCAGCAAACTTATAAAAATACCAAAGAAGCTCAACCTGTAACTTTATTTATGAAAAGCACTAAAAATGTCAATAAACAAGTTGAAAAGTGAATCCTTTGGCTTCTGAGGTAAGTCTGAGTTGCCAGAACCAGTAAAAGCTTTGTATAATCCTGGCAGCACATGAGTTCACCTGAGATTTTGCTGCTTCCAGCTGTATGAAATATTGTGATATACAGAGCCTAGAAACCTGGGCCAGAATCCTCAGACAAATTTTCTTTTATAATCTGAGCTGTAATTGCCTTTTAATTCAGTTCGAGTGTTAAGACTGCTTTTGTGTATGTGTAAGTTTCCTTTATCTCATCAATTCCTGGCATTTGAGAGAGTGCCTGGCACACAGTCGACCATCAGTGAACATTGGTTCTTATTGGAGATCCTCCTTTTCTCCTCCATCACCGTGCCTGTCTTCTTGTGGTCGGGGGAATGCTTCTTCTGTACCTTGGTGGTTCACCCCTGGCACACTCTTCCCCTCTCCTCTGCCTTAAGCTGTTAGATCCTGATTTTCTTCCTGGGCAGGTGCCAACCTCCAGGAACTCCTGACCCTGAAGTGCATGCCTGCATGTGTGCAGCTGGCTTGGGCAGCTTCCAGAGCTGTGGCACTGGCTTGCCAAAGAGGGCCTAGAGAATAAAAGTCATAGTGAGAAGTCATTATCACCAAATGCCATCACTATCTATAATCCTTCCTTATTCTAAAAGATGATCTAGGTGCATGATAAAAAAAAATATCTGGAGAATTAACTCTGTCAAACCTATATATGTCAGTCCATTGTTCAAAAACCAAAGTAACTAGTCCAAGTTTTGAATTTATTTGAATTATTGTCTCTAAGAACCATATTAATATCATATTTGATTCCTTAGCATATTTTTGTCTTTTAATACAAAAATATTTCTTCTCCTGCCACCCCAACCCCTGCCAAAGGAGTAAATTCAAAGCTCTGGGAGGATATGTTGTGTAGTTCATCATTGAAAAGCATGGGGGGTTAGGGGTGCTGATCCTTCAGAGTTGAAAATCCATGTGTAACTTGGAGTCTGCCCTCCATATATGCAATTCCTCCACAACTGCAGATTCAGCCAATTGCAGCTCATGTACTATTTGCTATTGGAAAAAAATCTGCATTATAAGTGGACCTGTGCAGTTAAAACCAGTGTTCAAGGGTCTGCTGTATTTCTCTTTGCCTTTGCTTGCTTGAAATTAGGTTATTATAAAATGAATTACCTGAGCTCACCTCAGGTTCTTGCTATCCTTAAAAATGTAAAAACAAAACAAAACAAAGTTTGGGGAACAGGTTG
>NW_011481435.1:1238-1851 GCF_000754665.1 Bison bison bison | reverse complement strand
GGGAGATGTAGCAGGTATACTGAGAACCATAATATAAGTAGAAGTGATAAGTGCCAGAGGGGGAGGTTCAAACCATAGTTTTAGCTTTTACCCATACAGTTCCTTTTCATAATATTTTTGGATCTAGCAAAAGGTTTGTGTTCTGTGTAGTCTGACTGCTTCATTCTAATAGATGAGACTGAAGAGGTCAGGTGCCTTCTGCATGGTCACCCAGCTAGATAGCCCCTACCTTTGACAAAGATAGCTCGTTCTTATAAAGCAAGTTGCTATTAAAAAATACCTTGACACAAATGACAATGAAAACACAACTGTACAAAATCTGTGGGATACAGCAAAAGCAGTCCTGTGGGGAACTTCATAACTATATTGATCTTCCTCAAAAAAAGCAAGAAAGATC
The DNA here is from genome assembly GCF_000754665.1 of Bison bison bison. Taxonomy (NCBI): domain Eukaryota; kingdom Metazoa; phylum Chordata; class Mammalia; order Artiodactyla; family Bovidae; genus Bison; species Bison bison. The sequence continues at coordinate 1,454 of NW_011481435.1, read as the reverse complement.
TCAAGCAATCTAACCTTACCCCCTAAAAGAATTAGAAAAGGAAGAGCAAACAAAACCTGAAGTCAGAGGTAGGGAATAATAAAGATCAGAGAGGAAATAACACAGAGATCAAAAAAATGATAAAGCAAGCTGCTGCCTTGTTCTGTGCTTGGCAACTTAGAGGAAAGAGCACTTTGTGTGTGTAAAATCTGGACTGGGTGAGAAAGGACCGTTGCA
>NW_011481435.1:276-1138 GCF_000754665.1 Bison bison bison | reverse complement strand
TCTAAATTCATTTTAAAAAAGTAGACCATATGTTCACATGATTCAAAATTCAAAAGGTACAAAATGAAATTCAATTAACTCTTCCCTACCCCTGTGCCCTAGCTGACCATTCCTTTCTCTGGAAGCAGCTGCAGCCAAACTTGTTAGCTTCCATTTCCAGAAGAGCATATGAATATAGAAGTCGATGCATCTAGATTCAACCCCCAGGGCGTCTTGCTTTTTTCTTTTCAGCAGTTTAACCTGATGATCTTTCCATATCATTACACAAAGAGCTTCCTCATTCTTTTTTAGTTGGTGGTTTTTGTGGCTAACAACTGAATCCACTCTAGCTGATTAAGCCAAAAAGGGATTAGAATTTTTAGGTAACTCATGGAATTGTTTGGAGGATTACAAGACAGGGGGCATCTGACTTCCCAGAAACGACGACCACGCCATGTATAGCTCTAGTATTAGGTGGGCGCCACCTGTGCTCCTGCCTGTGCTGAGTAGCAAGTAGCAGGGCTCTGACTGAACTGCAGTTGCTTCCACCGTCATCCTGAGCCAAGAAGGCAGCTTCCCCTGCAGAAGTAGAAGCTCTGAGCAGAGTCTCTTCCCTTACATTTCTCACTTCTCAAGCAAAGTCTTGTGTGGATATTCCCATCATTTGAGACCTGGTCACACGTTTGCAGTTTAGCTGCAAAGGACGCAACAATTTGATTCTCAGCTTTCAAGCTGAGGGGTGAGATTTGTAATATGAGAAAGTTCTCAGTAGAGAAAGGCTTTCTGAGAGATTATGGGGTAATCACAGATATGACAGATGTCTACCAGAGCTGCCTAGAATTTCACTGTGTGGATGAACCATGATTGATTAAGCTAATATTTC
>NW_011481435.1:0-176 GCF_000754665.1 Bison bison bison | reverse complement strand
CAAATGATGGACCTCTGGGTGTTTTCAAATCTGTATCTTAGATGATAACATATTTAATGACCTTGTACATATGTCATTTTGCTTGTGTAAAGTGCAGTGTGAATTCCTAAAATTCCTAGAGGTAGAATTGCTAGATCCAAGGTTTGATTACAGTTTTTTAATTGTAATTTTTATGG
>NW_011481434.1:14147-15660 GCF_000754665.1 Bison bison bison | reverse complement strand
TTTCTCTAGCCAAATGAAATGTATTTAATTTCCTAAAGCAAGCCTTGTTCTTTTTTGTCTCTGGTTCTTAGTCGATGGTGTTTGTCTTTGGAATGCTGGGTGGTGTAACAAAATACCAGAAAGAGAGACAGAGCGCATGCATGCAAGAGCATGTGCACCGTCCTCTTCTTATAAAGGCATAAATGTGAGTTCTAAAATTATGACATAATCTAAACCTAATTACTTCCCAAAGATCCCATCTTTAAATATCATCATATTGGGGATTAAGGGTTCAACATATGAATTTTAAGCAGACACAAATATTCAGCCCATAACAGTATTACCTTATACTAAATCATTCTTTGCCGACTTGTTTTCCTACTCATGACTCCTACTCATGCAATAGACCTCAACTCTGATATTACCAGACCGCTTCTTCAAAACTGTGTTGTTAGCCTTATAATTTACAATCTAAACCATGTACTTGCATTATCTTTTCTATTAGATGACATAAAGGACCATGTTTAATTAGTTCATAATGTATCTGCAACACTTAGTACACTATTGATTAGCAGTTGGCACTTGAAATATTTCAGAATGAATTTTTTGTATCTTATGTGTGATAATTTATGACCAGACATTTAAGTAACTCTATTCTTCTCTTGAAAATATTATATGGGCTTTCCTCTGTCCCAAAGAGAAGAGAGTTTCTCTCTCTCTCTCTCACACACACAGAAAGAGACCAGGAATAGACAGGAAGATGTATCAGAAGAGACTAAATTAACTGGATAAAGCAATGGAATGTGCCTTGATATGTATGATGACTCCCAACCCCCCCTTTTTAAAAAATGGAAGCAGGGAAGGGCAAGAAAGGAGAGAGGAAGTATGTAGATGTGATTGATTTGTAGGGAAGGTGAGGGAAAGATAATACAGTATTATTAGCCTCTGGCCTATGAAGAAGAATAAAGTTATTTCATGAGACTGAGAAAAAAGACAGGAGCTTTATAAATGGTGTTTAGGAATTCATGCTTTGCTATGTAGGTGGTTATTTGAGCTGGGGCATACAATAAAAGCTTTCACAAGAAGCCTCTGAGGGTTCAGGTGAGGTGTTCCTCTGTCCTCATGGATATATTATATTTTACAGTAGAAAATCTGAGGGGGTGTTGAATCAAGCCAGGTTTGTAACTTAGATGTAGGAGAAAAGTAAAGGGATAGTGAGTTGAGTTGCACTTAATTATTTTAAGAAGTTCCCGGAAATGGTGTGATTTCAACAAGAAAGGAATAAACAGTGAAAAAATACATCCTTTGTATTCAAACTCCGTAAAGGCTTTCACTTCAGTTCAGTTCAGTTGCTCAGTCGTGTCCAACTCTTTGCGACCCCATGAATCGCAGCACGCCAGGCCTCCCTGTCCATCAACAACTCCCAGAGTTCACTCAGACTCACGTTCATCGAGTCAGTGATGCCATCCAGCCATCTCATCCTCTGTCGTCCCCTTCTCCTCCTGCCCCCAATCCTTCCCAGCATCAGAGTCTT
>NW_011481434.1:13093-13710 GCF_000754665.1 Bison bison bison | reverse complement strand
TTGGTCTCTGGTTCCTCTGCCTTTTCTAAAACCAGCTTGAACATCAGGAAGTTCACGGTTCACGTATTGCTGAAGCCTGGCTTGGAGAATTTACTTATTACCTGATTAATAACTATTATCAACCCTAGAACATACTATTATATTTATCAGAAAACCTTCAAACTGGGGGACCAACAACCACAATTTTGTGAGGATTGAAATTGAGAAAATCTCAGAATACAGACCCTGGGGCAAAGTAGTCAGATGAGCAATCAGCCTAGGATTTATTTTTCTTATCTGCCAATTATTAGTTATGTGGCTTTTTTCTGTGCCTCAGTTTCATCATCTGTAAATGAGGATAATAATAATTCCTACTTAATGGAATTACACATTAGAGATTACATGAGCAAATGCATTAAAGTACTTATCACAATACCTGGTAAATGGGTAGCATTTAATAAATACTAATGAAGGAGAAATCAGACAGAACAGGTTCCATCTTCAAAGCAGGACACAATCTTGGGCCAGACTGTGGACTTTGAGCTATATGCCCTGTATCTATGGAAATGACATACAAACTAGAAATCAGAACCCCCACCCCAGATGGAAGAGCCCCAGGGCTCGTACCTAGACCCTAC
>NW_011481434.1:7915-12482 GCF_000754665.1 Bison bison bison | reverse complement strand
TAGGGTATATAAAGTTTTCACAAAAACTGGTCAGGGTCCTTGGCTAAGAGGAGACTCTGCCTTGGGCCCATTGGTGTAATAAACTGCACTCCACTATCCGCATTGTCCTTCTGAGTGAGTTTGTTTCCCAGAATGCTTGGCTACAACACTAATAGCTATCAACGTCATCATCATCACCATCATCTTGGTTTTTTTGAAGAAAGAGGAGGTGCAGGATTTAATAAAGGTATACTTTCCAGGTATCCTACCCCTGGAGAAGGAAATGGCAACCCACTTCAGTATTCTTGCTTGGAAAATCTCAAGGACAGAGGAGGCTGGCAGGCTACAGTCCATAGGGTTGCAAGAGTCAGACATGACTTAGTACTATCTTTCTTTCTTGCAGTTTACAAAGAATTAATGATATGATTATGAAGAGAAACTTCATATTGATGCTATTTTTCCATTAAAAAAAAAGCTAGGGTAACACCATCCATAAAGTAAAAAGATAGCCCACAGAATGGGAGAAAATATTTGCAAACCATACACTGGATAAATAGCTTCTATCCACAGTGCATAAAGAACTCATAATTCAACAACATAAAGACAAATAGCACAATTTCTTCAAAATGAAGAACCTGAAGACATTACTCCAAAGAAAATATACAAATAGCCAATAGGCACATTTGTTTGACACCAATATTCATCAAGGAAATGCAAATCAAAATCACAGTGAATCCCCTTAGACTGGCTAGACTGGCTAGAATAAAAAAGTACAATAATCCAAATACATATAATTATACACCACAACCCTCAACCAAGTGGGATTTACATATGCAAGGTAGATAAATATTCAAAGACCAATTAATGTAACCTATCACATCAAAGACTAAAAAGGAAAAATAACTTGATTATATCAACAGGGTAGAACAAGCATTTGACAAAATCCAACACCTATTTATAATAAAAGTTCTTAGCAAACTGGGAAGAGAAGGGAACTTCTTCACCTTGATAAAGAATGTCTACAAAAACCCTGCAGCTAACATTATATTTAATGGTGAGAAACTCAAAGCTTCCTCATTAATATCAAGTATGAGACAAAAATATTGTCTCTCACTACTTCTTTTCAAAATTGTACTAGAAGTTCTAGCTAATGTAATAAGACAATTGAAGGACACAAAATGTATATAGATTGGGAAGCAAAATATAAGACTGCTTTTGTCTACAGATGCTGTGATTGTCTATGTAGAAAATCTGAAAGAATTGACCAAAAAAACTCTCCTGGAACTAATAAGCAGTTAGAGAAAGCTTGCAGGATACAAGGTTAACATATAAGTCAGCTGCTTTCCTATGTACCAGCAATTAACAACTAAACACCATTTACATTAGCATCCCCCAAATGTAATACTTAGGTAAAAATCTAACAAGATATATACAAAATATGTGAGGGAAACTACAAAACTCTGATAACAAAAATTAAAGAATAAAATACATGAAGAGACATTCCATGTTCATAGATAGGAAGACACAGTTCCTATATTGTCAAGACATCAGTTCACAGAGTCAATGCAATGCCAATGAAAATCCTATTGAATTACACTGCGGTTATCTATCAACTGATTCTGAAGTGTATATGGAGAGGTAAAGACTCAGAATAACCAACATAATACTAAAGGAAAAAAGCAAAATTGGAGGACTGACATTACCTAACTTCAAGACTTACTATCTAGTTACAGTAATGAAGACAATGTGGTATTAGTGAAAGAAAAGACGAGTTGATCAATGGCACTTAAGTAGACGTGCATAAATATAGTCAAATGATCTTTGATAAAGAAAAAAAGGCAATATAGCAAAGAAAGTCTTTTCAACAAATGGTGCTAGAACAATGAGACAACCATATCCAACAACAAAAATATCTTGACACAGACTTTTTACACTTCACAAAATTAACTCAAAACTGAATACAGATCTAAATGCAAATTGAAAAAGTATAAAATTTCTAGAAAATAACATTAGAAGAATACCTAGAGGACCATAGATATGGTGATGGCTTTAATATACAATACCAAAGATATAATCCATGAAAGAACCAGTTGATAAACTAAACTTTTACATCACAAATGAACACTGTTCTGCAAAAAGCAATGTCAAGAGAATGAGAAGACAAACCACATACTGGGAGCAAACATTTGCAAAAGATATATTTGATAAAGGACTGTTATCCAAAATAAACAAAGAACTCATAAAATTCAATAATAAGAAAACAACTTGATTAAAAACTGGGCTAAAGACCTTAACATACACCTCACCAAAGAACATATGCAGATGGCAAATAAACAATGACAAGATGCTCTATATCATATGACATCACTAAATTCAAATGAAAACAATGAAATATCATTTGATATCTATTAGAATTAGTAATATCTAGAACACTGGAAACACCAAATCCTGGAGGAGATGGGGAGCAAAAGAAGCTCTCATTCATTTCTGGTGGAAATGCAAAACAGTAAAGCCACTTTGGAAGACAGTTTCTTACAAAGTTAAAATAGTCTTGTTATATGATGTTGCAGTCACACTCCTCAGTATTTATCCAAAAGACATGAAAATTTATGTCCAAACAAAAACCTGTACATGGATAGGAATAGAAGTTTTATGCATAATTGCCAAAACTTGAAAGCAATCAAGATGTCCTTCTGTAGGTGAAGATAAACTGCAGTACATCCAATCAAATATTGTTCAGTCCAAAAACAAATGAGCTATCAAGCCATTAAAAGACATGGAGGAAACTTAATGCATATTAATAAGGAAAAAAAGCCAATCTGAAAATATACATGCTGTTTGATTCCAACTATACACAGATTGAAAAAGATTAAACTATGGAGACAGTAAAAAGATCAGTGCATTGGGTAGGGGGTGGATTAAGGGGGGGGCGATGAATAGGCAGATTACAGAGCATTTTTAGGACAGTGAAAACACTCCATATGATACCACAGTAATAGACATGTCATTACACATTTGTCCAAACTCATAATGACACCAAGGTGAACCTTAAGGTAAACTGTGGATTTTAGTTGATTGTCATGTGTCAATGTGTGTACATCTGTTGTAACAAATGAACCAGTCTGGTGAGTTATAGTGATAATGAGGGAGGCTATGCATGTGTGGGGACAGAGGATTTATGGGAAATCTCTGTACCTTCCTGAAATTTTGCTGTGAACCTTAAACTGCTCTAAAGGTAGTCTTAAATTTTTTTTTAATGGTTTGACAAGAACAACTGCTGTCCAGAATGCAGGAAAACCTCAATCTTCTTACACTGCTGGTAGAAATGTAAAACATCAAAGTTACTCTGGAAAGCAGTTTGGCAGTTCCTCAAATAATTAAATATAGATATTACTCAGTAATTCCCCTCCTAGATATAAAACCCAAGAGAAATCAAAACATATGTCCCCATACAAACTTGTACATGAATGCTTACAGTACTGTTATTCATAATAGAAAAAGGTGGAAGCAACTCAAATGCCCATTATCAGTTGAATGGATAAGAAAGTAATAAATCCTTAAAATGGAATATTATTTAGTCCTCAGAAGGAATGAAGTAATTGTTATTAAAAGATGCTACAACATGTATAAACCTTGAAAACATCATGCTAACTAAAAGAAGCCAGGCACAAAAGACCATATAGTATATGATTCATTTTAAATGATAGGGCAAAACAGAGTAATCTATAGAGAGCAAAATAGTGGTTGCTGAGGGCTAGTTGGGGGAATGAAGAGATATGTAGGTGACAGCTAAAGGGTTTGCATTTTCTTTTTGAGCTGATAAAACTGTTTTAAAATTGAATATGTTGAATGTATCTGTGGATAGACTGAAAACTATGGAATTGTACACTTTAAAAATATGAATTTTATGGTGTGTGAATTAAATCTCAATAACTAGAAAGTAGGACAAGGAATGAGGAGAATGATCTGTCAATGGAAACCTCATTAAATGTATTTAAAATCATTATTATTGCTATTATCCTTCAGTAGGAGACCTAAGTCATCAAATAGTGGGGATAGTGTTGCCTAAATTATGACCCATTTTTGCAAATCTGTGCTTCAAGAAAAGAAACTTAAGTTCTGAAAAAGGAGAACTATGTTCTCCTACATAGTTCTCTCTACACTTCATTCTTTTGATTCAACATACTATACTTAAGGTAGTGACTTTCTACATATAAAAATTACATCATCTGTAAATTCATCCTACATAAATCAGTGATAAATCATTTTACACAAATCAGAAATCAGAGATGCAAAATGATGCAAATTGTCTACACTCAAGGATAGAGTCTAGAATATAGTACTTATCACAGTATTACATAAACAGGATTTGAGAGAGGGTGTTGTCTTTGTAGCACTGAATTTAATATTATTTAATTGGTCCTAAACCTTATGTCCCAGAGAAGGCAATGGCACCCCACTCCAGTACTCTTGCCTGGAAAATCCCATGGATGGAGGAGCCTGGTGGGCTGCAGTCCATGGGGTTGCTCAGAGTCGGACATGACTGAGCGACTTCACTTTCACTTTTCACTTTCATGCATTGGAGAAG
>NW_011481434.1:2384-7169 GCF_000754665.1 Bison bison bison | reverse complement strand
CTGGAGTGGGTTGTCATTTCCTTCCCCAGGGGATCTTCCTGACCCAGAGATTGAACCTGCATCTCCTTCATTGGCATGAGGGTGGATTCTTAACCACTGCACCGCTTGGGAAGTCCTTGCATGTTATACCTCCTACAATATGCAAATATATTATTATTTTAGCAAAACATATCTAACCAAACACAATTTCTGGGGAAGTTAAGGAAATCTAAAAACATACATAAATAAGGTTAAAAACTATTCTAGCCAGGGATTCTTTAATTACTAGGGAAAAAAATAATGCTTATTTGAATGAACATTACTGCAAAGAAACAGAAAATAGAGGAAGTTTTCAGAAATTATAACTAGACTTCTGATATGGTCTGTAAGTTAGACTGTGTTTGGTGTGTTCTATGCTCTCTCTTTTCTGTATATATGCAGTCCGTGCATCTTTCTGCAGAAGAACTTTCTCTATAGGGCTCTCAATTTTGATATTCCTTGTGGTTTGGTATTGCTTGTGGTTTGGTATTGCAATGATTATTTGTCTCTGGCCCATATCTATTTGATCTTATGCCCAAGTTCAAGTATCCAACACCCTTTCACTAAATCTATCTCTGTACCTAAAATTCAAATTTTCTTAAGAAAGAAAATCAGATCTCAGCTTGGATCAGGTGGATAGCCTTGGGACAAACTCCATGGCCAAAGCAATAATACACGACATGCAAGCCTACCTCTTCTCATTTGTGTTTCTGTCAAATAATCTAAGGATGAGGTGTATATGAAAATAATAATAGACATCTTTCATCTAACTATGTATGAGACTAGAATATGGAAATGACCAGCAACTATACTGCTGTATTCTCCCCTTTTCTCCATTTTTACACAAGGCGCAATTTTGAAACAAAAGCTACCAAAATTAAAGATATGTGTATATGTCTGTATGTATATACATGTGTATATATCAGTGTTTTGTATTTGTTTCATTTCATTTCATTCTTCAATTGAAGAATAATTTCAATTCTTAGAAATTATGGACAAAACCTGCCAAATACTGGGCCTGGTATTTGAGTCAGAGTAAGAACTTAGACTTTTTGGAAAACATTCCTCACAAAATGTACATTTGGTTCTCCTCCACATTTCAGATATCTGATTCTTAGCACATCTTAAAAGGTCTGTTACTTCATTCAGATATACTACTTTTGTCCATTGCTCTTGCATTTGTCTCTCTGGGACTTAATTTTCTATAGATATACTGCCAGCAAATCTACAAGGGAGTATGGACAAAGATGAATCAGAAATATATGCTGGTTTAACACTGGAAGATGTGTTCTTTGATGACCCAAATAATAATTTACCCAGAGTATCCTAGCTTAGCTTTGACCCTAAAACATTCCATAGGCTGCAGGTTGTGTTGGGTGCATCAGCCTGTTCTTGGCTGTTGGGGAGTGGAAAGGGTTTGATAATGAACCTGCTATAATACATCATGCTTGTTTCTATTCCAGTGTCTTTGCTCATGTTGATTTCTTTGCCTGGAATTTCCATCCTCTTTCTCATTCAAGGCCCTCTACAAATTCAGTTCCTTTATGAATCCTCTGAATCCTTGCTACAAACTTTTGTCCACAAGTCTCTCACTGTTTTCTCTTTCTAAGTATGACTAAACTATAATGTCCCTTTTAACACTAAATCACATAGTAGTCTTTTAAGTTTTTCTAGGGCCTGAATTTATGTCTCTCTCTCTAAATCTCCCCTCTGTATATCTCATTCCTTTCTCTCTTAATTTTCTGTGCCAGGAAGCTAAAGACAACAAATATATCCTGAATATGTACTATATTCCAGAAAATGTGCTTAGAGATTTACATGATTTATCGCAGAATATATGTTGGATAGTCACCAAATTAAATTGAATTTAGTTAAAAATTATGTACCAAGTGTTTCCTTAAAAGAGATGGAATTTTATTTTAACTATATGTTATGAACTGAATTGTTTCCCCCTGGCAGTCATAAGTTGAAGTTCTAATTGACTGTATTTAGAGATAGCACTTTTAACAAGGTATATAAGGTTAAATAAGGTCAAAGAGTGAGGCCCTAATCCAATAGGACTACTGTCCTCATAAGAAGAGAAAGAGACAGCAGGAGTGCACGCCCTCAGAGAAAGGTCATGCAGAGGACACAAAGAGAAGGCAGCCAATTGCAGGTCAATGAGAGAGGCCTCTGGAGAAACCAAGCCTGCCAACATCTTGATCTGAGACTTCCAGCCTCCAGAACTATAAGAAAATAAACTTCTGTTTTGTAAGCCTCCCAGTCTGGGGTATTTTGTTTTATAGCCTTAGATGAAAAGTACACTATGCTAAAGATAAATAATTATACAGAAAAGCCAATTATTTCTAGTATTTTTCAGTAGGTAATTTCTTATCTCTTGGGTGAAGTTTAAGATTCATTTAATATAATCATTCTTAATACTATTTCAAGAAAAGACATTTGGAACACCCACCTATCTTTGAAACATAGCTTATTGTTGTCTGTATAGATAAAAAGAATATCTGTTGATTTCAGTATAAAATAAATAACCATAAGAGCTGATGGTATGAGTCTTCCATACACATTTACATTCAAGCCCAAGGACACAAATAGATTTTTGATGGATTTTTATATTCAGTCCAAAATATCTGTTGAATAACATTAGAGCTGTGACAACAGCAGCAATGTCAGCCATTTCTGTAGTGCCAGAGGGAATCTCTACCTGTCACTCAAGTTTTTGGACTGGACTGTCCACCTCAGGACTTCCGGGTCAGGTTGTTGAATGCTTTTGTCAAGTTTTTACATTATTTAAATTTATTATATGTTGATAACAAAATTAAGAAATCCTGCTACATGTGAAAAGGGAAAACATCCTGCAAATAAAAATAAATTATGCCTCTTATAGATGTCTGGACATTTGAAATCTAAAAAAATTACTTATGTGTACATTTTATACAGGAATAAACACATAGCATATGCACCACATAATTAGATTAATAACATAGAACCACATAAATTCCAACTAGATTGACTAATTTGACAGAATTGATCAAACAAGCAAATAACTATCCAGGTAGGAAGACAAAGAGATAAAGAGACACAGAGACAGAGATGTTTTAATTTTATTCATTACTAAGTTCAGTCGAAAAGCATGAGCTGGTGCATGTGTAGACATGACTTCTAAACAATAATTTGAGGGGCTATTATTCTTGCCCTTTAGAATGAATATAAGAAATATGTAGGTGTAATTCACCCCTCCACCAAGGTAGGCATAACCTTGCCACTTTTATGCTGACTTCCTAAGATATAGAAGTTGTTTGGTGACAGTCACACCTCCTCTGTGAGGTACTGCATTTGAAGATTGCATTGTCCTTCAACATGACTATGAATATTGGACAGTGATTGAATGTCGTCTGGTGCTTATTAATATGCATGTTGTCATTTGTCATCTCAGTCATCACTGACACTTTGTCATTTATGTTACTGTAAGCATTATATCTACCCTGAGTTGCTAGATTTCAGGCCCTTCTCTCTTGCTTGCAAACTCATCGAAAATACAGGTTACCATCTTCAAGAATCCATGCTGATAAAAAAGGTAGGTTTAAGGTTGTTTGACTCATTCTATACTTTAATAGAGAACTACCAAAATTATAAGGAAAAAAAATGATATATTTTGAATGCTTTCCCATTTAAATATATTGTGTCTAAGTGTACTGATTACCATGTGAAAAGGTTAAATTTTCTTTCTCAAAGATAGCTAAATATATTAAAATAATATAGTATTTGTAAGTAAAAGAGCTCTCATATTTATTATTTCACTTTATGATCATAATGTGTACTTGAACAATGATAAATAAGTAATACCATCCATGTAGGTAGGGAAACTGAGGCTCAGCTATTTTAAGTGATTATCCTATGAACATAGTTTTGTAATGTGAAAACTGATAATATATCCCAGGCCTTCATATCTTTGGTCTGATGTTTCTCTTCAACATTTCTGTATTTAAACTCAGCCTATTATTTCTTTGATTGTCTTAATATTTGTTTGAGATTATACAACAGAACTTGTTTTTGTCTGCTCAGTATTCCATACCCTTCTCCCCTCTAAAAGTATACTGATTTTTTTTTAACAATTATCAACTTTCCAGCATATAATCATGTATTTCATGGGAAGCTGCCTGATCTCTACTTCTAAATGGTGTATAAAATTTGGATCAATTCACTCATGATAACTGTATCTTTGTTGCCAGTGTCTGAATTAAGAATATACAAGTGACCAATGACATATGAAGTCCTCTGAAGGGCTTCTGAAAATATTTTCCTCATTCCTAAGAAAACAACACATGGAAAAGGTAGCCATTTCACCTGAATGTTTCCATATCTGGACTGATGACAACTTTTATAGCCATTGTACTATACGACTGGAAATAAAAACAATTCTAAGTTCAAACTAAAAAATTACAGAGAACTGATAGTACAACTACTTAACTCTGTCTTACTTTTAAATCTTGTTATATAACAATGCTTTTATAATTAAAGCCAATGTGAATAAAAATTTTGTATTATTTTTATTCAACACATGACTGATTCATAGAAACTCTACCGAAGTGTACTTTTCAAGCAATAAGAATAAGTAATTATTGAGTGTTGCAAGCATTGTTTTGAAGCATCACTAAAGAATTGCCGTAAGAACCACAGAATGTACCCGAAAGACCATCAGAGAGAAGATCATAATCTTACATTTCCCAAAGTATGTTCCATTGAACATATTTTATATGGGAGTTAGGG
>NW_011481434.1:301-1026 GCF_000754665.1 Bison bison bison | reverse complement strand
TTCTTAGGGATTGGAATGAAATCTGACCTTTTCCAGTCCTGAGGCCACTGCTGAGTTTTCCAAATTTTCTGGCATATTGAGTGAGCACTTTCACAGCATCTTCTTCCAGGATTTGAAACAGCTCAGCTGGAATTCCATCACCTCCGCTAGCTTTGTTCATAATGATGCTTCCTAAGGCCCACTTGACTTCACATTCCAGGCTCTCTGGCTCTAGGTGAGTGATCACATCATTGTGATTATCTTGGTCATGAAGATCTTTTTTGTACAGTTCTTCTGTGTATTCCTGCCACCTCTTCTTAATATCTTCTGCTTCTGTTAGGTTTCTACCATTTCTGTCCTTTATTGAGCCCATCTTTTCATGAAATGTTCCCTTGGTATCTCTAATTTTCTTGAAGCAATCTCTAGTCTTTCCTATTCTATTGTTTTCTTCTCTTTCTTTGCACTGATCACTGAAGAAGGCTTTCTTATTTCTCCTTGCTTTTCTTTGTTTAGTTTGTGGTTAAACTTACTTAACCACAGAATATCGTGTGCATGGGTGTGTGGTGTTGTGGGATAGTGTTCTCAGAAATATATTTTAGGAGAATATGATGACAAACTAAAATTCAGAATAGGGATAAGACTCTTCAGCACTTTCAGACACCTTCAAGTAAGATTTAAAATTAGCATCCTGAATTGCTGATTTTCTGGTCAAGATTTCAATCACATGATTTACTTTAACAAACTAT
>NW_011481434.1:0-188 GCF_000754665.1 Bison bison bison | reverse complement strand
CCTACTCAAATACAGAGTTTTAGTTATACATATTTGATGGTAATGTTGGAATTTTAGGGAGTATTTATACATAAAAAACAAAAACTTTAAAAACAGGAAGCATATTGCAAAGGATATAGACTTGAAGTCATACATAACTGGGTGACTATACTTATATCAGACAAGATACAGTCTCAGTTAAAAACAAT
>NW_011481433.1:153256-153830 GCF_000754665.1 Bison bison bison | reverse complement strand
ACCTCACCCTCACCTCCTTCCCTTTCCAGGGGGGGCACTGTTTCTGTCCACGGGAGCCCACCTGGGGCTCCTCCATGGGGCGGCAGCAGCCTGCAGGGCACCGTGTGGGACGAGGCTCTGGTGGGCGCGGGAGACAGGGCATCCGGCCCTCGGGGTCTGGGAGTGGCAGCAGAGGGTGGAGGTGGGGAGAGAGGGAGCCCTCTGGGCCGGGCCTGGGTCCCTGGGGGCAGCGGCCTGCAGGCGCCTGGTGGCCCTGACCACGGCCGCCTGTCCAGCTCCTGCCGGGAGGATGGGGCAGGCAGGTATCAGAGCAGCTCACAGCTGTCACGTCCTGTCATGGGAAGGCCACGGGGTGAAACAGCCACGCGGTCCCAGGACGCGAGGGCTGCGGCGGCTTCTCAACCTCCCTGTACCTTGTCTTCCAGACTCTCTTGCGGGGCTGAGTGCAACTGGCATCGGGGAACGTCCGAGTCTGCAACTTCTGAAACCCGAACGACCTCCAGGAAGCCCCCCGCCCCATCATCTCGGCGCTCCCGCACGGCGTCCAGACAAGGGCCCAGCGGCAGGCCCCCGG
>NW_011481433.1:148891-150516 GCF_000754665.1 Bison bison bison | reverse complement strand
GTTCTCCCGGCACCGCTTCAGGTCTCGTGCAAGGAGAACCCGCTGGACTGAACCCTCCCAACGGAAAGTAAACGTCACCATTAGCAGTTGAGCCAGGCCGCCTGGCCAACAGCAGGATCATTGACCAAAAGAGAGGCCCTCTACCTCTTAGTGAGTGTCCACTCCACTGCAGGTACGTGTCCAGCCTCTCTGGCCTCTAGTTCTGCGGTCACCTCTCCCTTCAAAGCAAAATGTCCTGCTTAGAGTGAAAAAAAAAAAAAAACCTGAATACAGGCACAAATCCTTCACAATCTGAGCCCCTACTTTACAATGCCCCCTTGGGCGGTGGGGAGGGGGCAGAAGCCGTGACCCCACTCCCAGCCCAGGCACACCCTATAGCCCTTCTGACCTCAGGAGTCTTTGCAAAGTTCGCCGCGGTGTGGGAGTCCCTTCCAAGGGGCAGCCAGAGGGGTGAGCAATCCGACCCTTCCCTGCTGTGTTCAGAGCTGCCGGGGAGACTCCCGGCCTCACTGAGTCCTTTCTTGGTCCCTTCAGGTCAGTTTAAATCTACAAAACTCAGGGCTTCAAAGATCAAGGTTTGATTCAAGGGAGGAAACTGCGGGATTGCAGGGGCCGTAGAAACTCAGTGTTCCCCAGAGCCCAGCACACCCAGGGAGCAGGAGGGAGGTGTCCCGCTGCAACTGCAGGTCCCTTACCACCAGACCTGAAGCCACCTTTGGGTGTTTCTACACAAGATGTTTCCAGCTGGGATGTGGCGGTTTGGGCATGTCTTCTCGGGCAATGATAAAACCCAAGGGCATTTGGAGATGAGCTTACCAGAATCCTGAGACACCATATCAGAGGGGCAAGGAGGAGATGGAAGCTTTGAAGTCCCGACATCCCTGCTGTTCTAGATTTTGCTGTAAAACATGTCCCCTTCGGTGGACACTTTCGCTCTTGCACGTGCGTGAACAGAGCTGGCGGGTGATGAGTTTCTAGGGACTCTGACTCCTCGGTGTTGCTGGAAGAGCTGAGCTGCGACGCTCCCAGCCTTCTCTCTGGGCTGGATGTCGGATGTGTCTTGCTTCCCATGCCGTGGTCCAGCTCTGCTCACTGAGACGTTCCAGGCCGAGAGGTCTCCAGACATCATTCATGGGAAGAGAGGCTCAGAATTGGCGCCAGGTGGACTTGGGCTGGGGACTCCTCTGATAAGACTTCAGCTGCTGCATCCATGAATATGTAAAGAGAAAAGGTCAGCAGGTGTTCTGACCACGGGGGTGGCCGAGCACCCAGCCCCTCCCCGCTCCACACCTTCCAGACTCCCCCTGTCACACTCAAGGGGCAGGCTCCTCCCAGAGCACCCCTTGGTGTGGCCTGGGTGACAGTGTCCCCCCTTGAGTGGACAGGGACCAATCCTGGGTTCCTTAGTGGGCTTCCGGTGCCCAGCTGTGCTCAGCACTCACTTCTTGCCGTCTGGCGTCAGCATCAGTCTGCGTGCTTCACCCAGGTGTGTGAGTTTTTCCCGGCATCGCCACGCAACCCACATCACCTATCAGGAAGGCGGCAGATTGAGTAAGAGGCGACTGGAGCTCTGAGCGCCCAGCCCGGGGAGGTGGCTGCCGTCGGGTGGATGGACGTCCTGACCC
>NW_011481433.1:131829-148660 GCF_000754665.1 Bison bison bison | reverse complement strand
AGTAGGGGGTTGTCTGTGCTCCCCGCAGGGTGCAGCCGGCCCAGGCCAGGGGCTGGCTGTCGGCCCTCATGCTCCAGGCTTGAGACGAGGACAGAGGAGGGCACAGAGGCCCCAACCCTCCCCGGCCTGAATAAGGTCCCCCGTCCCGAGCCCCGGAGGAGACAGCCTGCCCACCAAGCCGTGAACAGCTGGGGCCCCAGAGAGACGGGGTGGTTCTGGTTCCATTTTCTCTGGTGCCTTCTCTCTCCTCTGGTTGGTCCACAGCTGTTGTTTGCAGCGTGTGTGATACCACGTCCCCAGAGCAAGCAGACACAGTCCCCGTCGGGAACTGGCTTTGAGGTCTCAGTCTCCCCAGCTGTGAAGTGGGGATAAAACCCCACTGCTGCCTTTCTCGTGGGGCTTTATGACAACCGGCAAGGCCGTCTGTGTAAAACCGTCTCTAGCCTCGGCTCACTGTCCGTAGGTTGCCCACAGGGTCCCGGAGTGAGCAGACATGGGACACCGCCACGCTCTGCTGACCCCACGGAGTGTTTGTGTGTCTCTCCGGTTTATCTTTTAACCAGCTGATTGGCTTTGGGGCAGGGACCAAGCAGGAGGGAGGCTGGGTCTCCCTTCCCACGTGCCTACTCCCACCCCCTCCACGGAGAAAGTCAGGGAGAAGGTTTTCT
The DNA here is from genome assembly GCF_000754665.1 of Bison bison bison. Classification (NCBI taxonomy): domain Eukaryota; kingdom Metazoa; phylum Chordata; class Mammalia; order Artiodactyla; family Bovidae; genus Bison; species Bison bison. Next base: position 147,992 of record NW_011481433.1, on the reverse strand, counting down.
CTGCACAACCCCAGCTCCCCACAGTTCTTTAGTTTCTGTGCGTGGTCAGAAGCTCAGCTGAGCCAGTGGGCTGGGTCCCCGGTTCTCAAACCAGCTGAGAGTGAAGTTTCAGCCGGGGAGGGGATGGGCCGGGAGAGACAGCCCGCCCCCACATTCCCGCCCCTCCTCCACCCGCCTGGTCCCCTCAGGAGGTCATCCAGAGTGACTCGTGGGTGCTGGGGGCAGGCAGAGGCCGCGAGACCCTTGGCTTAGTCAGACATCTGAATGAGCTCAGAATAAGAGCCCTGGGAGAAGGCGCTTTGGAGGAGGGGTGCTTTCCTGGAGGAGCCCCGGCTAAGCTCAAGAAGGTCAAAGAAACCGCGGGAGAATGGCTCCAGGAACAGCGCTGTGCCCGGGAGGGCCAGGTCCTCAGGGCGGCCGGGACGGTGCCTGGCCTCAGGGCCCAGGAACGGACATGGGGGAGGTAGCCACGTGGCCGGCCGTCTCCCCCGGCTCTGAGCAGCAGGTGATTGGAGCAGGTGCTTGTGGCAGCTCCCAGAGAAGGTGCCGGCAGGGTAGGCCTCCTCTGAGCCGCCCTACCCCATCGGGTTCCAAGCCTTGAGTTTCTAAGGGGAGCCCTTCAGCAAACGGCCCCCCTAGACGAGTGCCCCCAGTGCACGGTCCCTGCAGGGCCCATCACCTGGGAACCTGGATGCTGCAGGAAAACACCCGTGGGTCCCGGAAGAGACAGGAAGGAGGCTCCGTGAAGCCTGAGACTCCTGCTGGGGACACCCTGCTGGGGACAGTCGCCCTTCAGGGCAGAGTGCGGGGTGCAGAGAGGGGACCTGAAGATCCACCAGCTATGACAGAGGAGCAGCGTGCCTGAACGCTGATCCAACCTCGCCACAACCCCGTCCTTCCCCCCGGAGTGAGACCAGGGCACGGGCTGTGTCGTTTCCCCCTTCACAATTGTCACGATTTCAGAATTTTACAAGGTGAAAAAAAGAAAAAAAGAACCTTTTGGACATACTGGCATCATTCATCATAACCCACTGCCAAGTAGTGACCTTCACAATGACCCCTGGGAAAGAGCACCGCAGCCAGGGTGACGGGTGGGGATCCAGGGGAGTGCGAGGGGCACCCTCACGCCTGCCCACGCCGGGGGGGCCTGCGTGCATAGAAGCAGAAAGAACCAGGAGACCTGTCTCTGATTTGATGAAACATAACACAAAAAAACGACGACAGCAAATAGCCTGTTTTCCCCGTTTCCGCATCTGTGAGGCAGGGGTCCTGGAGACCAGCTGCGATCCGCAGACCTCTAGGGGACACAAATGTGGCAACACGGGAGCCTGTGTCCTGGGAAGGGCAGCCCAGACGTGTGCTCTCGCTGCGGGCTGTGGGGGGCCGTGTCGACACCCACCTTCTCAACACCCAGAGACCGGAAGAACCTCCAGGAGAGCGTCAGGAGCTGAGTCCAGCCTCCAGCATCCTGATCTCAGGACCAGGTCATGAACCCGGATCTGCGAATGGGAAGGCAGACGACTCACCTCCGCCTGACCTGCTAAAAATGCACATCCTCTCGGGGTCAAGGTATCCAAAACCTGTGCTTGATTGAGCTCTTCTCCATCTGTGGTGACATTCCGTCTGCTGCAGCCCTCAGGAGGGCGGGGACTGCATGGTACCAGGCAACGTGACCAATGAGTCATGCCAAGGCCTCAGGGAGGGGGAGGGGTGATCTGCTCATCCTGAGACTCGTCTTCTCATGTCCTGGTCAGATACTCCATCTCCCAACAGTGTGGGGGGTGGGGGGATAAATGTTTACTCGGCACACAGAGTGTTTTTTCTCACGGATTTTTTTTTAATCAGACCCTCCATAAAACAGGATGTTGCTTCTTCGTCTTGTTACTGCTTTATTTTAGTTCCGATTTCGAAAACATCATTTGGACGCCAAGATGAACAAAACCTGGCTCTTCATGATGTTGGGAATTGACCCAACAATTCACAGATTAAAAAAAAAACAAAACAAAACGAATCACACTGGAAAGAGTTGCACATTCTGTTCATCAGAGGATCTGCTGACCCTGCAGACCCGGTTCCTCCCACTGTCCGCGTGGGGAGTTGTGAGAATTAATAAAAACCAAAATGAAAGCTCCCTGCCTGCGCCTTGGTGTCTTCTGTGTGGATAGCGCCTTCCTGCCCGCAGCTCCTCTGGGCAAACGGCCATCCCTCTGTGCGGCCACCGTGGTCCCAACCCCCGTCCCCTGCCCAGGCCATCTGGAACAGGGTGCATGTTGGACCAAGTGCAGCTGGCTGCTCGGATGCCAGGGGCATGTGGCCTGGGTGGCCGTGGTCAAGAAGATGGGCCAAGCAGCATCCTCCTGGGAACTGGGATGCAGGCGGGTCTTGGTGGCAGTGGGAGCTGAGGCCATAAGCCTGCATCTCTAGAGTCACAGCTGGGATGAAGGTGCGGTGACTTCGGCCCTCAAAGAAGCCGGAGAGAGAAAGGGGCCGGACCTATGAGGGAGGAGAGAGAGCTGGCCGGCAGGGGAGCCCTGGAGAGAAGCGGGGATGACCGCCCCACCCCAGGAGCAAGTAGAGAGAGGGGCCATCTGATCCTCAATGTCCTCACCTTCCAGACCATGTGCCCTGTGGTCCAGACGTCTCTCAGGGCCTTGCTCACTTCCTCCTGCATGCAGAATAAGTCACTTCTGTCATGTCTGACTCTTGGCGATGCTTTGAGCCGCAGCCCGCCAGGCTCCTCCATCCATAGGAGTCTCCAGGCAAGAACCTTCCAGACCCAGGGATCAAACCTGCCTCTCTTATGTCTCCTGCATCGGCAGGGGAGAGTTCTTTACCACCTGGGAAGCCCGCATCCTCCTGACCCAGCTCTTCTACAGTCCTGTGGAGAAATGAGCTGTGTGGAACCCTGTCCTGACTGTGTGACCTCGGGGCTCAGAAATTCTCAGCCTCTGCCCCAGGGCTCCCAGCCACTTGTCCTGGACCCCTGGTCCCCTCTGGTTAGTGCTTTCAAATGCACGGGAGGGAGTTCACATTCCCTGGACAACACTCGACCCACAGGACGCGAGCTGGAGGAGAAACATTCCCCTTCTGTGGCTCGGGAGGACCGCTCTGCTCAGCAGGCCCTCGGCAGCATGGAGCCCCCGTCCACCACTCCCCCAGCACAGCCAGGCACCCTTGGCTCAGTTTCCCCTCCTCCCCGGCTTCCTTGTCCCAGGGCCCCCATCTCTCGTTCCCTGGAAACTTAATAGAATAGGCCACTTGGGCAAAAAAGTGTCGACTCAGACTCTGCTTTGCAGGGGACACCAAGGAAGGACAACCCTTCTCCAGAGGCGATGTAAGTGAACCTCTCTTCCTGGCTACACAAGCCACCATCCATAGGGTGCTTTACAAGGCAGTTTGACACTTCGACTTCCCAGAACGTGACGAACTTGGTGACTCAAACCAAATTCCTGCTGATAACCAGTGGGATGGGAAAAAAGTCTTTTAAAATCTTCTTAAAAGCAGGGAAGAGCAAACGAGATGCTGAGAAATTGAGAGCCTAAAATGGAGGCGGAAACGGGGCCCCAAGACACAGAGCGTGGCAGCGGCTTGTGGCCTGAGGGTATTTGGAGACTCAGGACGACGTGGGCTGCGTGGGTTTACGTGATGCAGAAACCTCTAAAAATGGGCAGTTGAATAAAAGAGCCTGTCTTCATGGATCTGAGACCCCCAGATGGACCCCTGCTTTCCCAGATCACACTGAGGGGCTTTAAGGTGACTTGGAGCTGAGTAGAGAGGGAGACACACCCGTGAGAAGCTGTAAACACGAGCCAACCCTGATGTGTGTGCACCTTAAATTTGTATTACTCTGTGGCCAGAACAAAATGAAAATGGAATTCTGAAAACATGTCCAAGTAACCCACAGGCAGCAGGAGAAAGATAACAGGGAAAGGAAGACCAGTGAGAACAAACAGCAGCTGCCCCCAAATGCAGATTTAAAGGCAAAGCAGTGTTGAGAGGAAAGTTTATAGCACTAAGGGCTTAGGCATGGAAAGAAGAAAAACCCCAAATCAGCATCTGAACTCCCACCTGAAAAACCCATAAAAACAACAAAAGAATTCAGAGCAAGCAGAAGTAAGAAATTAATAAAGATAGGATAAATCAGCATCATTCGAAACACAGCAGCAGAGAAACTCGTAAATAAAGGAGGGAAGGCGCTCTGAAATAATTGGTAAAATCGGCACTCCTCCAGAAGTACTAGCAAAGAAAAAAAAGACAAAAATTGCTAATAAGGAAACAAAGGATTTTATTCTAGAGACTTTAGACATTAAGAGGGTAGTAAGCAAATCCTGGGCTTCCCTGATAGCTCAGATGGTAAAGAATCCGCCTACACTGCAGGTGATCCAGGTTTGATCCCTGGATTGGGAAGATCCCCTGGAGAAGGGAATGGCAACCCACTCCAGTATTCTTGGTCACCGAGCAGCCTGTCAGGCAACAGTCCATGGGGTCACAAAGAGTCAGACACGACTGAGAAAATACTACAAACACCTCTATGTACATTTGCCAGCTTAGATGAAAAGGACAAATTCGTCAGACAAAAAATGTACTGCAATTCACCTAATAGGAAATAGAACTCTCTGGCCCAGGAGGCTTCACTGAGGATTCTACTGTTTAAAAAGAATTATCACCAATTTTACCCCATCTGTTCCAGAAAACAGAAGAGGAGGAAAAGTTCCCAGTTCATTCTATGAAGCTAGTAACACCCTGATGCCAAAACTGGAGGAAGACATTACAAAAAATAGAAAACTATAGACCAATATCTCTCATGAATATAGATGCAGAAATCCTTAACAAAATGTTGGCAAATAAGTTCAACAGCATATAAAAACAAATATACACTATAGCTGGAATCAAGATTGCCGGGAGAAATATCAATAACCTCAGATATGCAGATGACACGGGAGAAGGCAATGGCACCCCACTCCAGTATTCTTGCCTGGAAAATCCCATGGACGGAGGAGCCTGGTGGGCTACAGTCCATGGGGTCGCTAAGAGATGGACACGACTGAGCGACTTCACTTTCACTTTTCACTTTCATGCATTGGAGAAGGAAATGGCAACCCACTCCAGTGTTCTTGCCTGGAGAATCCTAGGGACAGTGGAGCCTGGTGGGCTGCAGTCTATGGGGTCACACAGAGTCGGACACGACTGAAGTGACTTAGCAGCAATAGCATGCAGACGACACCACCCTTATGACAGAAAGTGAAGAGGAACTAAAGAGCCTATTGATGAAAGTGAAAGTGGAGAGTGAAAAAGCTGGCTTAAAACTCAACATTCAAAAAACTAAGATAGGGCATCCGGTTCCATCACTTCATAGCAAATGGGAAAACAATGGAAACAGTGACAGACTTTATTTTCTTGGGCTCCACAATCACCACAGATGGTGACTGCAGCCATGAAATTAAAAGACACTTGCTCATTGGAAGAAAAGCTATGATCAACCTAGATAGCATATTCAAAAGCAGAGACTTTGCTGACAAAGGTCTGTCTAGTCAAGGTTTTTCCATTAGTCATGTATGGATGTGAGAGTTGGACTATAGAGAAAGCTGAGCACTGAAGAATTGATGCTTTAGACCTGTGGTGTTGGAGAAGACTCTTGAGAGTCCCTTGGACTGCAAGGAGATCCAACCTGCCAATCCTAAAGGATATCAGTCCTGAATATTCATTGGAAGGACTGATGCTGAAGCTGAAATTCTAATACTTTGGCCACCTGACAGGAAGAGCTGACTCATTGGAAAAGACCCTGATGCTGGGAAAGATTGAGGGCAGGAGGAGAAGGGGACGACAGAGAACAAGATGGTTGGATGGTATCACCTACTTGATGGACATGAATTTGAGCAAGCTCTGGGAGTTGGTGATGGACAGGGAAGCTTGACCTGCTGCAGTCCATGGGGTCACAAAGAGTTGGACACGACTGAGCAACTGAACTAAACTGATGACCAAGTAGGATCTATTCTGGATATGCAAGGAATTTAATGAATATAACCCATCATGTTAAAAGACTAAAAAGGAAAAATCAAATGATTTTATCTGATGCACAAAAAAGCATTTGAAAGTATTCAAAATCCATGATAAAAAGTTCATTATAAAAAGTAAATAAATGTCTCAGAAAGGGGGACTTTCTCAACTTAATAGAGAACATGCCCACTCTTACCACTCTGCTAAGTCACTTCAGTCGTGTCCGACTCTGTGTGACCCCATAGACGGCAGCCCACCAGGCTCCCCTGTCCCTGGGATTCTCCAGGCAAGAACAGTGGAGTGGGTTGCCATTTCCTTCTCCAATGCATGAAAGTGAAAACTGAAAGTGAAGTCGCTTAGTCGTGTCCAACTACTAGCGACCCCATGGACTGCAGCCTACCAGGCTCCTCCGTCCATGGGATTTTCCAGGCAGGAGTACTGGAGTGGGGTGCCACTTACCACTCTAACTTAACATATAGCTGGAAATTTTAGCGAGTTCAGTAGGTCAAGAAAAGGAAATAAAGTGCATACAATTGAAAAGAATAAATAAAATCGTTGCTATTTGCAGATGACCTGGTTTTCTACATAGAAAATCTTAAGGAGTCTATTTAAATTCCGCAGACTTGTGTGTGCATTCAGCAAGGCAACAGGATGCAAGATGAACATACAGAAATCAATTGCATTTATATATATTAGCAATGAACACACAAACTCCCCAATTTAAAATACAACACCATTTACTATTAATCTCTACAATGGAAATTCTTGGGTATATAAATCTAACAACACATGTACGGGACTTGCATGCTGAAAACCACACAATGTGGGTGAAAGAAATCAAAGCTGATCTAAATAAATGGAGAGACACACCAGGTTTGTGTGTTGCAAGAATCAACACAGCTGAGATCCCAATCCTCCCCAGATCAGTATACAGGTTGAAAGCAACCCCCACAAAAACCCCAGCAGGAATTTTTATAGCTAGAGACAAAATTATTCTAAAATTTATGTGGAAAGCAAAGTAACCAATAGCTAAAATCATTTGCAGCAGAAGAAAGTAGAAGGAATAAATCAATCCTACTCCAAGACTCACTGTTTAGCTACAGTAATCAATATTATATGATTTTGGCAAAGGGACAGACATATAGGTCAATGGAATAGAATGGAGAACACAGAAATAGACCCATGCAAATATTCTCAGCTGGTTTTTGATAAAGGACAAAAGCAATTCAGTGGAGGAAAGATAGACTTTTTAACCAATGTAGCAACTGGACATTAAAAGGCAAAAAAAAAGAACTTCAGCCTAAGTATTTCTCTTTATACAATATTAACACAAAACAGATCACAAAGTAAACATAAAATCTAAAACTGTAAACTTTGGGGGGAAGAAAAAGAGAAAGACTTTATATCTTAGGCTTGGCAAAAAGTTCTTAGAGTTGATACCTCAAATGCAACCTAAAAAAGGAAAATTAATAAGCTGAATTTCCTCAAAATTTAAAAACATTTGCTGTGAAAGACTGAGTTAAGAGAATAACAAAAACAGATGACAGACCAGAAGAACAGTTGTAAACCCCTTACCTGACAGAGGGCTGGCATCCAGAATACGTAAAGAACTTCTAAGTCTCAGCAGTAAGGAAAAGACAAGCAGTTCAACTGGGAAATGATCAAAAGACGTGGACAGACATTTCACCAGCGAGAACACACAGAACAGAAATAAGCACATGAAAAATGCTCGACCTCATTAGGCACCAGACAAATGCAGATTACAATCCAAAGTATAACCATGCACCTACCAGAAGGTCTAAAATACACATTAGTGACAGCACCAAATATTGATGAAGATGTGGGGAAATTGAAATAATCATGGCTCGTGGAAATGTAAAATGACACAGCTGCTCTGGAAAAGCACTTGGGAAGTTTCTCAGAACATTAAACATGCAACTACTATATGACCCAGCAGTCTCACTCCTGGGCATTTATCCCAGAAAAGGAAAACAGGCTCACACAAAAACTGCACACGAATGTTTACTGCAGTTTAACTGAAAATAGCCCCAAACTGGCACCAACCTGGATTTCCTTCAACAGGTGCGTAGTTAGGCTGTGGTCCACCCACACCGTGGAACATCACTCAGCAACACATAGGAATGAACTACCAACACACACAATAGCCTGGATGGATCTCCAGGGAATCATGGTCAGTGAAATAGCCAGTTCCAGAAGATGACATGCTGTACAATTCTATTGATGTAACATACTTGAAATGACAAAATTATGGAAACGGAGAGCAGAATAGCAGTTGCCAGGGATTAGGGAGAGGAGGCAGAAAGGAAGTGGGTATAGCTTTAAGTAAGGCAGCAAGGTGAGGGGCCCTCATGGTGATGGCGTGTGGACTGACTGAGGGATGAGAGGCTCTGTATCATGCCTGTGTCAGTGTTTGTTCCCTGGATGTGATACTGCACTGAAGCTTTAAGCTCAGTTGGTAAAGAATCCACCTGCAGTGCAGGAGACCCCGGTTCGATTCCTGGTTCGGGAAGATCCCCTGGAGAAGGGATAGGCTACCCACTCCAGTATTGTTGGGCTTCCCTTGTGGCTCAGCTGGTAAAGATTCTGCCTGCACTGCGGGAGACCTGGGTTTGATCCCTGGGTTGGGAAGGCTGCCCACTCCATTATTCTGGCCTGGAGCATTCCATGGACTGTATAGTCCCTGGGGTCGCAAAGAGTCAGATACGACTGAATGACTTTCACTTTCACCATTGGGGGAGACTGGCTGATGCATACGTGGGATCTCTGTATCATTCCTTCCAGCCGCGTGGGAATCAACAGTTGTCTCGAAATAAACAGTTTAATTAAAAATAAAAATACATCAAGTAAAATGGAATGAAGTGGACACTCTCCGCTGTGAAGAGGACACCTCTGCACATTGTGGTGTTGGAAAGAGTGGTGATTGACTTGGGTGAGTGTGGGGACCTTGTGTGGGTCACAGGGCACCTTCAGCTGGTGGCTGCCTTGCTTTGGGTGCCCCCCCTCCTCATGTGAGAGATGAAAGAAGGGATGTTTTCAAAAGCCCCCAAGGTTTTCCAAAGGTTTTCCTTCCAAGTTGGAAGCACAGTCCGTGCTTGTTGATATCTTGATGGTATCTGCCTCGAGGTCTGTATTTCCCATGTGCTAAGCTGTGAATCTTCATTTAGGCTCCTTTGTGATGCCCAAGAGGACAATGGTCAGAGCCTGCGTCTTTCTTCTGCCTTTACTGTCTGTCTGTCTGTCTGCGCATTAACTGCAGAGTAAGCCCCAGGAGGGTCTGATCGTTCTCTATCTCGTTTCCTGCTGGCTCTCCAGGCCCTACCATGGGGCTCAGCCTACAGGGTCTGCTCAGTGAAGTATTGAACCGATTGAGTGGCAAGCCTGTTTTGGTTTTGGTCTGGCGTGCCAGCCAGGACTGCTGATCCAAAGCAGAGGACTCAGCCTCTCATGGGAGAGCCTCCCTGCACCTGTGTGAATACTCACTCCACTTGCTGATTGTGCTAAGTCACTCAGTTGTGTCCTACTCTCAGCGACCCCATGGACTGTTGCCTGCCAGGCTCCTCTGTCCATGGGATTCTCCAGGCAGGAATATGGAGTGGGCTGCCATGCCCGCCTCCAGGGGATCTTCCCAACCCAGGGATCGAACCCGCGTCTTTTATGTCTCCTGCACTGGCAGCGGGTTCTTTAGCACTCGCACCGCCTGGGAACCCCAAATGAGGTGACTGAGTCCTGTTTAATCTCTCCCAGCACGAGACAGTGAGCATTTGCGCTAGCAAATCACAGCCGAGTGAAAAGTGCACACACACAGGTGAGCACAAGTCCTGGGACGCACCGAGCAGTTCTGGTCACGCCGTTTCTCCCCAGGGTCCCCCACGAGGTGCAGGGTCCTCTGAGAAGTACTTTCTGTGTTCCCCATGTCCTTCCTTGTCCCCTTGCTTCTGCTGCGCCAGCCCTTCTCACGCTGCCCATCAAGCTGCCCCCTCCTTCTAAGGCAAAGTCTGATGCTTACCGTAGTGTTTCTGTGTTAGTTAAGGTTCTCCAGGGAAATGGTTCCAACAGCAGATAGACAGATAGGCAGACAGACAGACAAAGAGATATGTAAGAGGAGATCTATTATAGGAGCTGGGCTTCCCAGGTGGCTCCGTGGTAAAGAATCTACCAGCCAAGCAGGAGACCTGAATTCAACCCCTGGATCAGGAAGATCCCCTGGAGAAGGAAATGGCAACCCACTCCAGTATTCTTACCTGGAGAATTCCATGGACAGAGGATCCTGGCAGGCTCCAGTCCACAGGGTCACAAAAGAATCACAACTTAGTGATTAAACAACAATGACAGGAATTAGCTCCCTTGAATTCTCAGAGGCTGTGAAGTCCATCATTTGTCATCTGCAAGCTGGAGAACCAGAAAAGCAGGTGATATAACGCAGACCAAGAAGGACAGACAACCCAGGCAGCTGATTTCTGAGGTGGCAGAGGATGGGGTCTCAGCTCAAGCAAAGAGCAGCTTCCCCCTCCCTCCACCTGTTTGCTTCATCCGAGTCTCAAGAGCCTGCGTGACACCCACCCCCACTGGGAGGGTGGCCTTACCCAGTTCACTACTCCAAAGGCTCATCTTTGGGGAAGCACCCTCCCAGACAAGTCCAGAAACACGTCTTACCAGCTATCTGAGCATCCCTTAGCCCAATCAGGTTGAAATATAAGATTATCCGTCACAGTTTCATTATATACTGAGCATTTAAATGTCTTGGGACTGTTAGTTTTTTTCAGTCTTGACATCCGTTTCTTTTTTTAATTGAAGTTTAGTTGCTGTACCATAAGCGTCTCAGGTGTACAATAGAGTGATTCACGATTTTAAAGGTTATACTCCATTGACAGTTACTATAAAATGTTGGCTGTGTTATAGAGTGCAGTAAGTCAGAAAGAGAAGAACAAATATCACATATATGGAATCTAGAGCAATGGTACTGACGAACATATTTGCAGGGCAGGAATGGAGAGTCAGACATAGAGAACTGACTTAAGGACGTGGCGGGGGCAGGAGAGGGTGGAGTGAATTGAGAGAGCAGCATTGGAATGTACACATCGCCGAGTGCATGACAGAGGGCTGGGGGCATAGCTGTACAGATAGATGGCGAACAGCTACAGAGATGGCTGTGTAACCCAGGGGACTCAGCCTGGTGCCCTGTGATGGCGACAGAGATAGCTGCATAGCCCTGGGGACTCAGCCCGGTGCTCTGTGATGACCTAGAGGGGCGGGACGGGGTGGGAGGTGGGAGGGAGGTTCAAGAGGGAGGGGACACGTGTGTACCCGTGGCTGATTCATGCTGATGTGTGGCAGAAACCAACCCAACATCACAAAGCAAATATCCTCCAATTAAAGACAAATACATTTTTAAAAACACTGAAGCCATGTTAGCTGTATTCCCCGTGATGTAAATAAATCCTTGCTGCTTCTTTTATACCTAATAGTTTGTACCTCCGGAGAAGGCGATTGCAACCCCACTCGGGTACTCTTGCCTGGAAAATCCCATGGACGGAGGAGCCTGGTGGGCTGCAGTCCACGGAGTTGCTAAGAGTTGGATACGACTGAGCGACTTCACTTTCCCTTTTCCCTTTCATGCATTGGGTGTTCTTGCCTGGAGAATCCCAGGGACGGGGGAGCCTGGTGGGCTGCCGTCTGTGGGGTCGCACAGAGTCGGACACAACTGAAGCGACTCAGCAGCAGCAGCAGTTTGTGCCTCTTACTCCCCTGCCCCTACATTGCCCTTCCTCTGCGTTTCAATTACGATTTTAAAAATTATGACAATCATTCCTGTGCTGGTGCTTTGGTTACAGACTCATAAAGGTTTCATCAAATGGAGCACGCTTCCCTGCGGGTTCTCACGCCCCACCCTGTGACGTGAAGCGTGCAGCCCCCCGCAGTGCACACCACTGCCTGGAGACCCCCAGCCCGGCCCGCCTAGATGCTCCCTGGCACGACGACCCAGCGCTTCCCAGAGGCTGTGACTTCTCCCGTCTGCTGCCTGAACAGGCTTCTGTGGGCTGGGACGTCTCACGGTCCCTGCTGACAGGTGGGACAGCTGAACCCACACAGCTTATTTACCCGCCAGGATGGGCAGAATCGGGAGGCAGAGTCCTTGCTCTTGACTTCCCTGTTTCCCAGTCTGTTTCTCTCTCTCTCTCTCTCACACACATACACACACACACACACACACACACTCACACACACACACACCCTACAGTTATGAAAGATACTGCTGCTGCTGCTGCTAATAAGTCGCTTCAGTCGTGTCCGACTCTGTGCGACCCCATAGATGATAGCCTACGAGGCTCCCCCATCCCTGGGATTCTCCAGGCAAGAACACTGCAGTGGGTTGCCATTCCCTTCTCCAATGCATGAAAGTGAAAAGTGAAAGTGAAGTCACTCAGTCGTGTCCAACTGTTCACAACCCTATGGACTGCAGCCCACCAGCCTCCTCCATCCATGGGATTTTCCAGCCAAGAGTACCGGAGTGGAGTGCCCTTGCCTTCTCCAGCAGTTATGAAAGATACAGCCACCGTTAATATCACCTCTGCTAGTTCTCATCTGTCCTCAGTCTGTGCCCAGGGGTCAAGGGTGAAGGGGCCTCGTGGAGTGTGATGTTTCCCATCTCCCATAGGAGGCCCAGGAGGGCCTGTTCCCTGGGATGTCTGTAGGTGGGAGGGATGCTCCCAGCTCTGAACTGAGAACTGTGGAGGGGGGTCCATCAACCACAGCGAGGGTCCATCCGGTCCCTGCATGGAGGGAAGTCCATCTGACTCACAAAGAAGCCCCAGGCTGTGGGCCCTCCAAGGACCAACCAGGAGGCTGTCAGCTCTGAGCCGGGGTGTCGCGTCACGGCAGGGCCTGGGGCCGCTCGGCACTTGGAGAAAAAACGCACATCTCTGCGTCCTTCCGGGCTCTCACGTGCTCCAGGTCGGAGGCGGGAGGCAGACGGTTCTGCCCCATCCCATCCCCATTGCATTTGGGGGATGAATGGCTCTGTTCTCTGTCCCCCAGGCTTTCAAGCCAAAGCTGGGTCAGCCAACGCGGCCTTGCGTGGTCGGGTCCAGCTGGGAGAGGCGACGTCCAGGCCGTGGTGGTGGTGGGTCGGGGGGCCCGGCAGCCTCCGCGGCCCTGGCTTCTGCTGTTTTCCCGGGAATCGAAACCCCAGAACGCTGGCAGGCCCATCCGTCTCCCACAGGGCGACCCCCGCAGGAAGCATGCCAGCCAGATGTCCCTGCCAGCTTTCCTAGGGAACACACACCCAGAGCCCGTGCACGTGCACACACACGCACTCGCACACCCACATTAATCAGAGCTCTGTCTCCACTATCTCCCTGACCTCCCGCCAAAGCTGCCTGATCAAGGCGGTTCCCATCGCATGAGGACCGCGGATGCTTTCCGAGGGCTGGGAGGGTTTCGTCAGTTGGGTTCTTTCCAGCATGAGTCACTGTCCGCCTCTTCTCCGTAATTAGTGTTCTGGGAGTTGCTGGTGTAACTCTGGTGAAGTCCAGAGAAATTAATCAAAGTGTATCTTACACTCGAAACGCAGTCAGAACCGCCGTCCGGCCAAATTCCCCAGCACTGGCACACAGTCAGCTTGTGCTTCCCTCCGCTCCCTTTTTTCATATTAGTTTGTAATTTCCCACATGCTCCTCCTCACCTTCCTCCCTCAGTCTGGGCACTTTCCTCTTCAGTATTTTGTTCTGGGAGGTTTTTTCATTGTTTTCCCAACCACCGGCAGTTTCTCAACCGCTGCATACCATCCGTCTCAATAAAATGGTTCTCACGGAAGCCAGGCCCAGGAGGAGCTGGGTACATGCCTCTCCTTTGACGCGGCCTCGCCGTGTCCACGCGCTCCAGGACTGCCCTGCTTTGTGGCCACGTCAGACGCGAGACACAAGAGGCCCCATGGGCCGCCAGACTGCACTTGTACCCAACCACACTCCAGCCTGGCAGGTGTCAGCACATGGGGTGCTTCTAGTGTGATGACCAACGCCCACGTCCCAAACCCCCATTTCACTGGAGAGACTGAAATGAGAGCAAAGGATGGCAAGACCGTGTGTGCAAACAGAACTCTGACCCACAGCCTGCAGCAACCAGCCAGGAGGCCAGCCCCTTCTCTGCACTAACCAGCCAGGAGGCCAACTCCTTCCCTGCACTAACCAGCCAGGAGGCCAACCCCCTCTCTGCACTAACCAGCCAGACCACCAACCCCTTCTCTGCACTAACCAGCCAGCAGGCAGCAGCTCTGAGTCAGGCTGTCTTATGTAGGAAGTCAGACAACTATCTCTAGGAACTGGTCCAGGAAGTGAGACAATAACCCTTGTAACAACTGGCCCCGAACAACCGGGACTTGATTAATAACCAACAGCATCTCTAATTTCTGTCCCCTTTTCCAGTTTCCCAGAGAAAGCCAGATCTGCACCCTAACAAACGATGGGGATGCCCCACTGCTAGTCGGCCCACCCCCACTTCCCCGTGCCCCCACCTCCGAGCGGGGCACTGGGGAGCCTTCTCTCTGTCCACCGGGCAGCTCCCCTGGCCTCTGTCTGCCCAGCCTCTCTGCCAGACCAGGTTGTGCTGGCCGAGTCCCTCGCTAGAGCCAGCTCTACGGGGGCAGGCTTTGTCCCCGTCTGGGTGGTCTTCATTCAGTCCACACACTCTGGTCCACAAGAGTCCCAGGCAGCAGGCCTGGTGCTCCGCACTCGCCGGGGGCCCCTCTCAGGAGCCATTGTATGACCCAGGCTGGACTGCTCCCCTGTCCTGTGGGGTCCCTGCTCCCCTGTCCTGTGGGGTTCTCCTAACCTGGTAGCTAATGTTTCTGGAAGGCAAGCTGTGACTTTGTAGGAGAACTTACTTGGTGGCACGGGGCCAGAAAGAGGGGATTCCGGCTCCCCAGACTGAGTTCGCAGACAGCTCAGGCCTCCCCAGCCCCCTGCACAGTGCGTGTGCCCATGTGTGACCAGGTCCACCCGGGCCCCAGCCCTCTCAGGTCGCACAGGCTCAGCACACCTGCCTGTCACCTGCTGGCACTCAGTCCGGCCCCTCTGCAGGGAGGGCCCCGTGCCTTTCCCCGGCCACTCCTTACACTCTAGCAGACTCAGCCTAGGCACCCCCTCCTCCAGGAAACGTGCTTGAGCTCAGCGGGACCCCCGCCTCGCGTGTGTCCACAGCCCCCACATGCTCCCGTGTCTGGGCCAGGACTCTGTTCCTGAAGCCCTTGTCCACCTCCAGGATCACACGGCCCACGCCACGCCGGCACCCTCAGCCCCGTCTGAGCCGGGACAGCAGGCATCCACCCGTGGGGGTCAAAGGCACACCCCGTCCAGCTGGCAGTGCAGCTTTTAGACAGGGGATGTGCCGGATTCAACCTACAGACACAACTCTGGTGGGCAGTGTGGTGGGTGGTAGATGGAGAGATGGAGCTGGAGAAGCCCTGGAAGAAATACTGGTGAGTCCAGGGGCTGGCGAAGGGCAGGGGAGGGCGGGGGAAGGTTGGGGGAGGGCACGAGAGGGTGGGGGAGGGGGGAGGAGGGAGGGCGGGGAATCCTGAGTTGTTCAGCTCCTGATCCCCTTTCAGAAGACAGACTCCAGGTGACCTCCGGCTTTCTGAACACAATGGCCCTAAACTGTCCTTGTGGCCTGCTACTTCAAAGGATAAAGTCTGCCAGGCATCTCGATTAGGATTTCTGGGATCTGGTGCCATTTCTGTGTGTGCACAACTTGGGGGTAGTAAGGATCCCACAGGGCCAAAGGACAAAGACCGAAATCGTGGCCACTCACCTATTTGGCCACCTGAGTAGACAGGTGAGCCACTCTCTGTGCAGTTAACTATGGGAATGGTCTGAAAAAGAACTCTATTTTGTAAAGGGTCCCTGAGCTTGGCTGCAGTTTTCGTGCAGAAGCAAGGAGATGCCTGTGGGCTGCTAATAGGTGCAACAGGGACCGGGAAGACTAGGATGGGAAGCTGCCTCCCTGCTGGTGCCCCTGCCAGTCACGTCCCCCTCGAAGGAACTCTGCCGACCAGGCCCCCAGAGGTGCAGCCGCTCAAGCTGGGTCGGGAGGCGCCCCTTTGCCCACATCTGCTGGGGTGTAGCCTGGCCCTGATGCCTGGAGGCCTGGGC